>NW_024743588.1:227500-257500 GCF_018991925.1 Homarus americanus
AAAACACAAAAACTAATCGTAGGAATTTTGGATAACTGTGGTCCTGAAACACACTGGGTAATTGAGACGTCCTAACAAGCTTCTGAACTAACCCAGAGGAGGAGAAAAAATATAACCCATATATAATTGAGAGTGAGAAAAAGGGGGACAGCGGAGATAAAAAGCAATAATTACAGGAGCCTCAGGTGAGCCTCAGGTGTACACACAGATGAGCCACCACCGTCCCAAACCTCACCTCATAATGGACAGTCAAGAGGAATTAGAAGTATGTGAGGTACACGACACAATGTTCAGAAAGAGTTCCAATAACACTCGCCCCTCAAGGTCAGCTGTGGTGATGTAACATATTAGATAACGTCTTCTAAAAGGAGTTCCAATAATACTGAGAGTTTAATACACCCGACAACCCAACTTAGGTACCCATTTACAGCTGGGTGTTCTGGGTGTGCCTCCGGGATCGAACGGGTGACCTTAAGGACAGAAGCAAGCGCTGTCTCCACTCGGCCGCCGCACTCTACGCATGGGTTAATTAGGTCAGATATATAGTTGGTATAACATCGTCTTTATAACTGGTTCCAACACACGAGTCTACTCTGTTCACGGGTATAACAGATTCTCTTAAAAGGTTCCAGCAACACACCCTCAGTATTTTCACGGGTATAACAATGTCTTCTAAAAGGGTCACAACAACGCACCTAGACAGTGTTCTCGGGTATAACAGTTGTCGTTTTAAAATGGTGGTTGTGGTGGTGGACAGGAGGCGGCAATTACCCAGCACGAGAATGGGACTGTGTGAAGAAGAGATGGTGGACAGGTTATTAGCCTCCTCCTCCCCCCTCCTCCTCCCCCTCCTCTACGCCGCCTTCTCCCTCCTCCCTCCTCTACGCCGCCTCCCTTCACACCGCCTTCTGCTGTTTTAATTATAAGGTATAAATCAGCCTCTCCCGGGGACTACTTTAACACACTGACGTTGGAGCGTTTCTTGTATATATTTTTCCTTAAAACTCGCGCGAAGTTTGTCACTTGTTTTAGCGCGAACTTTTTATATACACGAATTATTTATATATATCGTCACATCCAACCCAAGGAACCACAAACACATGCTGACAGACACCTGCAAGAGACAGAGTCAGAAAGACAGCCATAAGATAAAGTTTCTCGATAGACAGACAGACAGACGGTAACTGAACTAACGTCACCAATTTATACGAACTTGATAGACTCGTAGGTATATAAATATATGGATAATTTGCATACTAGGAGTGGTAGTCTGTGTGGGACGGCTCTCTCTCTCTCTCTCTCTCTCTCTCTCTCTCTCTCTCTCTCTCTCTCTCTCTCAGTCAATAAATATGGCCGTGATGGGGTCAGTGGCCAGGTGTAGTTCTGTTAATGAGGTGCCGCCAGGTGAGTGCTTACGGTCTATTGTGTTTCACGGCGGAATGTGGGGTGGCGTGGGTGGTGATGTGGGTGGTATGGGTGGTGATGTGGGTGCAGGTAGGAGGAAGGGGGAAGACGGTGGTGGTGGTGGAATGTGAGGTAGTGTGGGTGGCATGGGGGGAAATAGAGTGGAATGGTGGGTAGTGTGGATGGGATGGGTGGTGACATGTTTGGTAGGAGGAAGGAGGAGAGGGGTAAAGGATGTTAAGGGAGGGATGGAAGGGATGTTATAGGGGAAGCAGAGGAAGGGGTAGGAGGATATGGGACGAGAGGAAGAGGAAAGGGGAAAGAAGGGGAGAGAGGAGGTTAAATGAAGGGGAAGGGGGAGGAAAGAATGGGTGTTAGAGGATAAGGTAAAAGGGGGAAGGGGAAAGGGAGGTAGGGAGGGTGTAGGAATGTTTTAGAATGCCGTTGGGACAGACAGGTGCGAGGGAGAATGTTAATAGAGAATTTTTTCCGAATAGAATGTCATTAAAACCCGTCAGTGGGTGGCACAAGGATACTGGGTGCTTCTGAGGGTGGTAGAATGATACTGGGTGCTTCTGTGGGTGGTAGAATGATAGTGGGTGCTTCTGTGGGTGGTAGAATGGTATTGGGTGCTTCTGTGGGTGGCACAAGGATACTGGGTGCTTCTGTGGGTGGTGGAATAATACTGGGTGCTTCTGTGGGTGGTAGAATGATAGTGGGTGCTTCTGTGGGTGTAGGCATGCGATACTGCGCTTCTGTGGTAGAACGATAGCGGTGCTTGCAGGTGTGGAAATTTGATAGCGTGTGCTTCTGCGGGTAGAATGGATAGCGTGTGCTTCTGTGGGTGGTAGAATGATAGTGGGTGCTTCTGTGGGTGGTAGAATGATAGTGGGTGCTTCTGTGGGTGGTAGAATGATAGCGTGTGCTTCTGCGGGTGGTAACGATAGCGTGTGCTTGTGGTGGTAGAATGATTGCGCTTCTATGGGTTGTAGAACGTGGGTATTGGGTGTTTGTGGGTGGCATGATTGGCACTCTGCGGGTGGTAGAATGATAGCGTGTGCTTCTGCGGGTGGTAGAATGATTGGGTGCTTCTGCGGGTGGTAGAATGGTATTGGGTGCTTCTGTGAGTGGCATGAGGATACTAAGTGCTTCTAAGGGTAGTAGAATGGTATTGGGTGCTTCTAAGGGTAGTAGAATGATAGTGCATAGTGGTGGGTGCTTCTGTGGGTGGTAGAATGATAATGGGTGCTTCTGTGGGTGGTGGAAGAACGATGGGTGAAAGAAATTGGCATTAAAGACCACATTGGGTGATAGAATGTCTCAGGAAAGCCACAGTGGGTGTAAGAATGTCACTGGGAGGCAGAATTGGTCTCGGCGTGATCAGTTGGGTGATAGAATGTCTCAGGAAAGCCACAGTGGGTGTAAGAATGTCACTGGGAGGCAGAATTGGTCTCGGCGTGATCAGTAGCATCGTTAAGGTCAGGTCGGAACGTGGTAACAAGGCCTCAAGTGGTCACCTCCCTCCCGTAGATCCTTCACCCAGATAACAAGGGTTCGAATCCCTGTTTAAAGGTTCATAGGTTATTTAGTTTTCTTATTCTCGAAACGGTACAATAAATGGTTACTATGTATGGTGGGGTCTAACACGTCATTTTGTTTACCTATCTCTGTTCTTTCACTAAATTGTAAATAATTAAGGTATTTATATTCACTAGAGTCTGCGTTATTTTGGTGTTGTTCAGGTAATCCGTCCAAACGTTCAGCTGAAGTAATTAAGTTCAGGACTGTCAGACGTGAACACTCGACTCGACTCACTGGTTCAGGTAGACGGGACTTGAGTCTTGGCCACCTGGTGAGTCGTTAGCCAAGCGGACATGACCTCAGGTAACGAGGCAATTAAGTAGCCACAGGTAGATAGGTAAGACGTTTGAAGACTATCCCTCCCTCCCTCCCTCCTGATTATCGATTATCTCACTGATTGGATTGATTGGAGACCCTTACGAATCTTGCTTCATGAATCATTAGTTACGGATCATTATTCATGAAAGTCATTACAACAGTGTCTTAACGGTGTGAGTCAGTTGTGAATCTTGACTCACGAATCACGACTCAAGGGGTTTATGATTCGGTAATAGTGAATGTACGAATCACTGGTGATAGGTGGTGATTCGCGAATCCTGATGTATAGGAGATTTTTTTGTCAGAGATTACGAGTACGACACACACACACACACACACACACACACACACACACACACACACACAATAATTCTTCATCTCTATCACCAGTAATCTAGGCCTAATCACCTTGGGAGTAACAAGCCTATGGAAGAAACTACTCGTTATGCTTGTTAGGCTATATTAGGCCCTGTTATTATGACGCTATGTTAGGGAGGAGATATATTACAGTGGTCTGGGTATTGTTGACATTATGGTATGTTTAACGATCAGATGCCACCACTGATAATAATAATAATAATAATAATAATAATAATAATAATAATAATAATAATAAAAATAATAATAATAATAATATAGATTTTTTAAAGAGGGAATGTGTGTGTGTGTGTGTGTGTGCGTGTGTTGAGGTGATGTACACAGGTCGTCACAGTAACGGACAAGATCGTCAGGTGAGCAGACACAAGTGGGTGTCCTTAGTTATTACTGAAGCCATTGTTCTCCTTGATACAATGTACAAGTGTGGGAGAGTGGCAGGGAGAGGGTGAGTGGGTGGGGAGAGTGGGTGGGGGTGTGTTTGGTGGAGAGGGAGAGGGTAAATGGTGGGGAGAGGGAGAGGGTGAGTGGGTGGTGAAGGGAGAGTGAGTGGTGGAGAGAGAAGAGTGGGTTGGGGAGTGTTTGATCGAGAGGGAGAGGATAAATAGATAGGGACGAGTGAGAGGGTTGGAGAGGTAGTGGGTGCGTGGGGAGAATAGCTGGGTGAATGAGTGGGGAGAGAAGGCAGGAAGAGTGGATAGGAGAGTGTGAGAGAGGTGATGATGGAGTAGGAGTGAAGAAGAGGAAGAAGAGAGGAGGAAGGCAAGGAAAGAGGGCGAAAAGAGAGAGAGAGAGAGAGAGAGAGAGAGAGAGAGAGAGAGAGAGAGAGAGAGAGAGAGAGAGAGAGAGAGAGAGAGAGAGAGAGAGAGTTGAGATGTACACCTTCATCACCTGTTAATTAACCTGAATGTAAAGTTTAGTCGACCCTTGAAGTGAACTCTTGAGTGTGTTGAGGTGAGGGGGGGGGTGGACAGGATGGCTGGGTGAGAGAGAGAGGGGGGAATTATAATGAGGGGGGAGGAAGAGCGCATAAAAGCAGTGAGAGAGAGAGAGGAGAGAGAGAGAGAGAGAGAGAGAGAGAGAGAGAGAGAGAGAGAGGATTCATCAGTAAACAACTTCCACAATATTACCACCTGGAGGAGCATAGAGGGAGGCACTAACAGTGGTTTACCTGGCGCCAACGACCTGTTCTGACCTGTAATTGACCTGTAATTGGAGGAATGTGGCCTGTCACCTGAGGGTCATTAGTGGGTGAAGGAAGAGGTAGTAATTGTGGTCCTCTTGAGTATAAGGTAAATTGTGTTAATATTCAGAGGTGATGGTGAGGGAGGAGGCAGGTGTAGGGGTGATGGATGAGGGGGAGGTAGGGTGATGGTGAGGGGTACAGTAGGTGGATGGATGAGGGGGGGAGGTACAGGAGGGTGATGGATGAGGGAGGAAGCAGGGTGGGATGGGGAGGGGAGGAGGCAGGGTGAGGGGGTGATGGATGAGGGAGGGTGTTGTGTGGGGGTGGATGGTGAGAGGAGGAGGTTGGTGTAGGGTGATGGTGAGGGAGGAGGGCAGGTGGTGTAGGGGGGTGGATGGTGAGGAGGAGGAGGTGGGTGAGGGTGAGGGGGAGGAAGCAGGGAAGATGATGAGGGAGGAAGGTAGGGTGATGGATGAGGGGAGGTGCTAGTAGGGGAGATGATGAGGGGAGGTGTTGTGGGGTGATGGATGAGGGGAGGAAGCCTGTGCATGGTGGAGAGAGAAAGAGAGAGTAGTGGGCTAGGAGGGTGGTGGTGTGTGTGTGTGTGTGTGTGTGTGTGTGTGTGTGTGTGTGTGTGTGTCCAGATCTAAATTCTCGTTATCTTCTTCGTCTACCATCATTCCTGCCTCCTCCTCCACTGACCACCTGTCCCTCCCCCCACTTTACCTCACCTCTCCTTACCTCCTTCCTCACAGGTGTGGAGAAGTGATACTCGCATCTTTCAAGACTAATTTCTTAATCTATATCAATAGGGTCGTCGACTCTATAGGATTTGTCTGATATGCTCCTATTGCCCCGAAGATGGTACTAATTCCTGCAGGTGTTAAATTCGACTTGAGTTAAAATTGTTGTTGATTTTTTTTGGTAGATTGATATTAAGATTAAAATTGTGTTTTTTGTTAGTTAAATGTTTAAAAGTTCGAATATTTGTCCTACCCCAGGTAGCGTTAGGGTGTTTAATCATCAGGTGAACTGAATTGGGGTGTCTAATCTTCACATGATGCCATAGAGTTTATCTACACATACACACAAAAGAATTAAATCTCATTATTTACTAAATATATTTTTCTTTACGAGACTGCTACTTCAAAACCACGAACAGTTTAAGATACCGGGTCACCTTACGCCGATTTCCTTTTGCGTTCTTTTTCAAAATCAGGAACAATGGGAAGTCAGCTTAAAGTGATTTCCTAAGTCTGTACCTTTTGAACTAATGAACCAATAGGTACCCTGTAATGAGTTCTCTCGCGTTTATAACACTCAAGTCGGTGAAATCCAGTGATGAATTTGTTAACACTCTTTAATAAGTGCGGTTTTCCCTGTGTGTTTCATTGCTTTGTGTTAAAACATTCAAGTGGATGAAAGTTCAAATATTTTAGAAAAATTTTTAGTTGCTTTGTTTATTAAATAAGACTAAGATATCACTGCCAGACTATGACCCTCTCCACCCTCCCCCCTCACGCTTCCCTACCACCCCCCCTCCCTCTTCTCCCACCCCCACCCTCTCTCTATCCCCCACACTTCACTAGCCCTGTCCCCTCCTCCCACTCCATACCTCCACCCTCATCCCCACCTTACCCCTACCCCCCATCCTTACTCCCCAGCCATCCTCTGCCCTATCCTCTTACCATCTGGGGTTCGAACCAAGGGCATCTGTTCCGCTGGTCACCAACTTAATGAACACGTCGAGGCAGTTGTCAGCCACCACGATAACAGATCTCACTAATGACCCTCTGAAACCCGGGTCGAGGTCAGGTCAGGTCAGGTGTGCTAACCCTGCAATTGGCTACACTCACTTAGGTCACTCGGGGTCACGAAAGGTCAAGGGCGGGAAGGGGAAGAGAAGGGATGTGAGGAGGAAAGGGAAGAAGTAACATGGGAAAGAGAAAAAGGAATGGGTTGAGACAGTGAAGAAAGAGAGAAGATGAAATGGGAGAGAAGGGGAAGGATTTTTGAAAGGTAAAGACAGATAAGCCAGGAAGAGAGAGAGAGAGAGAGTAAAACAAAATGAATGGAAAAGACAGTGACACGAAAGAGAAATGAAAAAGGGAAACAAATATGCAGAGGAATGGGAGAGAGGAAGGGAATGATAAAGGATGAATATAGCAAAAAGGGGGAATTATAATAGCTATGTTATATGTGGGGAGGGGAGAGAGGAGCATTGAGGGTGGGGAGGAGGAGGAAAGGGGGGGGAAGAGGGGGAAAGGGGAGGAGGCGGAGGCATGGCAGGTGATAGGTAAGTGGTGTATATTTAGTTATGGCGATTGATGTAGTGTGTGTGTGTGTGTGTGTGTGTGTGTGTGTGTGTGTGTGTGTGTGTGTGTGTGTGTGTGTGTGTGTGTGTGTGTGTGTCTGTGTGTGTGTGTGTGTGTGTGTCTGTGTGTGTCTTCTTATCTCTTCCTTTTCATTATTTCTCCTATATGTTTTCACCTCATCTTCTGCTATTTTCTTCCTAATCATGTCCTCTTCTTCCTTCATTATTTCTTCTTCTTTATTTGCCTCCTCGTCAATTCTTCCTCCCATTTCTAATCACTTTCTTTCTTCCTTCATTCTGTGTTCTCCTCCGCCCCATACGTGTTGTCACTTGGTCCCTTGATATAGAAGCAGAATATTAGCGTGACTGATACCTGTACTTCCTACCTCTCACCTGACAGACAGACAGACACAAACAGACAGACAGGCAGACACAGACACAGAAATCACCCAAAACTGTAATATAAATGAATGGCTTCACAGGAGAGTTAGCGCCATTCCACACACTTGCTGGCGTGATTCACCTCGCCCTGCTGGCTATAATCTGGGCGTGTTTTGTCCGGACATCCTCAGTCTAGTGGCTAAATTACCCACAACACAGGAAATAGGGGAGATATTTTCCTAGTGTTGTGTACGGCGAGGTTTGGCTATCTATCTATCTATCTATCTATCTATCTGCCTGTCTGACTGCCTCCCTGCCTGTCAGTCTCTCTGTCTGTTTATCTCTCTATCTATCTATCTATCTATCTATCTATCTATCTATCTATCTATCTATCTATCTATCTATCTATCTATCTATCTATCTATCTATCTAATCTGTGAGAGCTGCATCCAGGAACCAGATGATAATGTTAGTTAGGACGACAGCAACAGGTGGTTACATCCCTAGGAGACAGCTGGTCCCTTTGTCCTGTCTCCTTCCTGGGTGCTCCTGTCAGGCCTCTCTCTCTCTCTCTCTCTCTCTCTCTCTCTCTCTCTCTCTCTGTGTTTACGTTTATATATATATATATATATATATATATATATATATATATATATATATATATATATATATATATATATATATATATATATATATAAAACAAGGAAGTATGTCTGTGTGTTTGTTTGTTTGTGTGTCCGCACGAGAATCTCGAAAACTACTTTACCGATCTGTAGTGATCATGCGTTCCTGTCTACCCACATAAATCAACTCACGCGCAGCCATCACCGAGTGATAGCAAAGTAGTAGTAGTAGTGTGTGCGCGTTTGTGTGTGTGTGTGCGTGCCCATTTGTGTGTGTGTTTGTGTGTGAGTGTCTGTGTGTGGCCATTCACGACAGTTAAAACACCATTTTAATTCAATCCAAACAAATAAAAAAGTCGAGAAATAAAACACAGATAAAACACAAATAAAACACAGATAAAACAGACAATAAAACACCACTAAAACACAATTAATGGAGAGACTTAAAATTAACACTACTTGTAAACAAAACCTCTTAGTGGAGTCTTATTTTCCTCGTTTTTCTTTTGTGGTCTTTTTTATCTAATACCTTTTCCCTCCCTTTTGTTTTTTTACGTTTTATTTTCCTCTTTTTTTCCTCTTTTTCGTCTTTTTCTTTTCATTTCTAACCTTTTTCTTCTTTTTCAGTTTGTCTTTTGTTTGTTCTCTTTTACTCTTGTTATGGTTAGGCTAAGCTAAGTTAGATTTAAGTTAGGTTAGGTTAGGTTAGGTTAGGTTAGGTTAGGTTTTGGTTATGGTTTAGGCTAGGTAAGGTTATGTTAGGTTAGGTTAGGTTATGGTTTAGGTTTAGGTTTAGGCTAGGTTAGGTTATGTTAGGCTATGCTATGTTAGGTTAGGTTAGGTTAGGTTATGGTTTAGGTTTAGGCTAGGTTAGGTTATGTTAGGTTAGGTTAGGTTAGGTTAGGTTAGGTTAGGTTATGGTTTAGGTTTAGGCTAGGTTAGGTTATGTTAGGCTATGCTATGTTTGGTTAGGTTAGGTTAGGTTAGGTTATGGTTTAGGTTTAGGCTAGGTTAGGTTATGTTAGGCTATGCTATGTTTGGTTATTCTTATTGTCTCCAGCCGTTATCAACACCTCTTCCCTCCCTGACCAGATGTCCCTCCTCCTGGCACTAGGGACCTGCTACACTTTGCCATAAACAGATGAAATGTACCGGGAACCCCCCACACACTCCTCATTCTCTCTCACTTTATGTAACTTGCTGACAAAACCCATGACCCTGTAGGCTTTTACGCCCTTAATGCATGAGTCATAAAGGCAAGCATGAACTTAGCATGCTTCCCAGATGGGCGCTGTAAACGCTTCTGCGCTTCACCTTGCACGAGATGTAAAGGGGTGCCCAATAAACTAGCCCCCTCGGGAGCAATCTAAAATCTTAAGGCATAATAAACTAGGGTGCTTAATTTTCAGGTGATCTAAATATTTTACTAACGTATTTCTTCACTCCTGCAGGTTGGTGAAGGTGAAGAACAGCTACAGTTAAGGTAAAGTCTCTGTGTTGTTTTGACGCCATTTTGTCTAACATCTTTACGAAATGCAGCAAATTGTTTCCTCCCCATCTTTATGTTTTTTTAAGAAATATATTTCGCTATAGTCGAGTCTTAGTGCTGTTTGACGCCATTTTGTCTCCCATCTTGACGACGAGTATGTAAATGATAACGATAGAGTCTTTGGGTATTTTCAGCGCCATTTTTTTTTACATTTGTTTTGTTGAATGTTGTCATATTTTAGAGGTGTGTGTGTGTGTGTGTGTGTGTGTGTGTGTCCCTGTACATTATTGAATCACACCATCACCCACACTTTCCATCGTGTCGTGTCGGGTCTCCCTCGGGTTCACGGGAGCCTGTCGGGGACCCTCACGTCAACACCAGCCACGACCCCTTCCGGTATTTCCGTCAAAGCCCCAGGGGTCAGGCGGGGTCACGTGGTGAGGGTCAACAGGGTGTGACCAAGGGATAGCCCTGTGACCTATACTGAGCCTTTTAGAGAGAGAGAGAGAGAGAGAGAGAGAGAGAGAGAGAGAGAGAGAGAGAGAGAGAGAGAGAGAGAGAGACACACACCTCCATTTATCACCACCACACCCACCCCCCCCATCATCATCACCAACAACCATCCATCACTACCGTCACACCCACCTCCCGTCACCACCTCCTCCTTCCGTCATACTACCGTCACTGGACACCCTGCTATTTCGCCTCCCGTGGCGTTCCTTCGCTCAACTGCTGACGTAGTTTCCGGTAGGCGTGTGGGCGTGGTGGGCGTGTGTGGAGGATGAAGACGTCAGTAAGGGCTGTCTCCAGTTGGCTACGGTCAGTCGCGTGCCGTCACCTGTCCCCCATGGACCTCTATTGTGGAGTGACTGAGAGACTCTTATAATGAAAATAACAACAAAAATTAAAATAACAACAATAATAAAAACAATAATAATATCAACAACAACAACAACAACAACAACGATAATAATAATAATAATAATAATAATAATAAAAATAAATAAATAAATAAATAAAGGCACAGAACACATAATAAGCATCGACCATCTTGCTCCCACATGTAAACAAACCCGCTACATTTCCGCCATCTTGGAAGAGGGCGGCCACTAAAACAGCTTCCTGCCGAGATGCGCCGTAACTACCACTCATTCCCCTCACGTCACCACTTATCACTCAGTCCTCGGTCTCGTTATTCAGCCCCCGGGTCTTGTTACTCAGTCCTGTGTCTCGTTACTCAGTTCTCGGTCTCGTTATTCAGCCCCCGGATCTCGTTACTCAGTCCTCGAGTCTCGTTACTCAGTTCTCGGTCTCGTTACTCAGTTCTCGGGTCTCGTTACCCAGTTCCAGATTCTCGTTATTTAGCTCCCGGATCTCGTTACTCAGTTCACGGTCTCTTTACTCAGTTCTCGGGTCTCGTTACGCAGTCCCCAGTTCTAGTTCCTCAGCCCCCGGGTCCTTTGTGGGTCCTCTGGGTGGTGGTAATGAAGGTATCACTGAGTTAATGAGACTGTCAGAGCTGTGTGACAAAGTGTGTGGAGAGAGAGAGAGAGAGAGAGAGAGAGAGAGAGAGAGAGAGAGAGAGAGAGAGAGAGAGAGAGAGAGAGAATAAACACCACAATCACTACCATCACTCACAAACCATTAACACTACTACTATCACCATCACCAGTACTACCACTATCACCAACCACCATCACTCACCAACAACCACCATTACCATCACCACTACTACCACTACCAACAATTAACCTTGACTCCTCCATAATAACCAACTATCTCATTAACCTGCCCTCATAGACCCACGTGCCCACCTGGGGTCATTAATCTACACCTGGGCATCATCTTTTTACCTGTCTATCGAATCGACCCGAATACCCATCTGTTTTCTATAGGTATTTTTATTTTTATTTTTAACTAAAACTTAACAATTCCTATCAAGGGAGAATGAGATAAAGTGGAGGGAGTTTCTACACAGGGAGATGAAGGTGAGAGGGAGGGAGGGTCTACACAGGGAGATTAAGGTGAGAGGGAGGGAGGGTCTACTCAGGGAGATTAAGGTGAGAGGGAGGGAGGGTCTACTCAGGGAGATTAAGGTGAGAGGGAGGGAGGGTCTACAAAGGGAGATTAAGGTGAGAGGGAGGGAGTTTCTACATAGGGAGATTAAGGTGAGAGGGAGGGAGTTTCTACACAGGGAGATTAAGGTGAGAGGGAGGGAGGGTCTACAAAGGGAGATTGAGGTGAGAGATTTCATAGAGGCATTCCTTACCTCCCTAGACACCAGCTGTTGTCCAGTATTGGGAAGTTAAGGTAGATGAGGGTAGATTTTTCTTACCCCTCTCCCACTTCTATTTCCCCTCCCCTCCTTCTCTTTCTCCACTACTCCCCTGCTCCTCTCCCCCCACTCTTCCTCCTCCTGCCCCATCCCTCCCTCCATCTCCCCCTCATCTCATCCACCAACCTCCATAACTCCCTCACCCCTCCACCTCCCTCTACACCCCTCTTTCTTCCCCTCTCCCCCTACACCCCCTCCCCCCCACCGCTCCATCTACCAGCTGTCAAGTGCTCCTGGTTGGCGCTCGTACTGTTTTACTCTCTAATGTCTAGCGAAAGATTAGGCCGGACGCCTTTGTGAAGTGTGACTGATTGTGTTGGGGGAGTGTGGATGATTAGGGGGTGTTGGGGGAGGCTGTTGGAGGAGTGTGGATGATTAGGGGGTGTTGGGGGAGGCTGTTGGAGGATGTTAGGGTGGATGATTAGGGGGTGTTGGGGGAGGCTGTTGGGGGAGTGTGGATGATTAAGGTGAATGAACACCTTACACACACACACCAGGTAAGATGAGGCAGGCACGAGGTGCGAGGACATGTGACACCTGAGGAACGCCAGCAGCCAGGTAAACCAATCTGTGGCCGAATGACAGCTTGCTGGCAGACAGGTAGGCAGGCAGGTAGGTAAGGTAGGTAGGTAGACAGACACCTCAGGTAGCCCCCACCCTCCTTACCCCCCATAAGACCTCCCACGCCACACGCCTCGAAAAGTGACCCCCAAAACACACGATCCGACCTCTAGAAAATCAACAGCTTGAATCCGTGCGAAGGAGACACTGTTGCCCTGACACACACACACACGCGCCAGCCTTCAACATTCCTCGTCTCAACAGCCCCGTAATCCACACCAGGTTGGGACTAATGTGTCTGGCCACTGGGGTTTACTCACTGGGACTATCAGTTCCCTACTCGGCGGTCACTAGTTTATTACAGTGTTGATGATGACTTAGGCTGTGAGGGAGTTGATCCTCAGCTCTCTTAGTGTGAGTTCAGTATTTTCCTTTATTTTATTTTATTTTGTTTCCTTTTCTTTCATTTTATTTTATTTTATTTTATTTTTAGGTGGGTGGAAGTGATTATTATAAGTTGTATTGTTTTGTTGTTGATGTTGTTAGTGTTGTTGTTACTGTTGTTGTTGTTGTTGCTCTGCTGCTGGCGTTGTTGTTATTGTTGTTGATGTTGTTATTGTTGTTGTTACTGTTGTTGTTGTTGTTGCTCTTCTGCTGGCGTTGTTGTTGATGTTGGTGGTATTGTTGTTGATGTTGTTAGTGTTGTTGTTGTTGTTGTTGTTGTTGTTGTTTTACTAGTAATATAACAGGTTGTATAAACACACACTCACTAGGTCTCAGTCACCCTCAGTTCATTAAGCAGGGCGGTGTGGTCACTAGATTAGTACGGGGGTTCCTATGGCTATTGTTTCCTTGAGTGTAGTAGTGTTCCATCTGACGCCTCTTTCTCTCTCACACCACCAGCTTGAGACCCTCACCACGGGCCATCTTCCCCTCACCCCTCAACCACACAGCAGGAGTCTCAAGGCACGCGACTTCCATCTGCCGTTCTCATCTTGTCTCGTCCAGTCTCGGGTTCCAGGCGCCGTCCAGAGCTTGGTTCTAGGCGTCAGGTGTTCCAGGTATCATGTCCTGGACGCCACGACCAACAGCCGGCCTGGAGGAGGGAGATATTTGGCCACCTCGCCTCAAGCTCTCGTGGACCACCTGGAAATTAGGTTAGGTTAGTTCATGTCGTCTGATGATTAAATACCCAAACGCTAACCTAACCTAACCTTCCTCCCCAGGTAAGATTAAGGTGTTTTAATCATGAGGTGAAATAAGCTGTCATGTCTAGTCTTGAGGTGACTCACTTTTCTTGAAGGTCCCAGGGAGGTGCCGTGTAAGAAGGGTCTTGGACTCATATGAGGACAACGCCCGCACGAGCAGCGAGTAGCGCCTGGCGTACGACACTATCCTGTAAGATACGCCAGATGAACAGCGCCAGGACGAGCAATCAACATCACCTGAAGTTTTTCTGTTTTCCGCACACGATGATGCGTTTATTAAAGCTTCGCCAGTCGAACGGTTACTTGCAGGGGCGTTTTCTTATAATACACACACCGGGCATTTTCAGACTCACATTTAAAATGTGTGTGTGTGTGTGTGTGTGTGTGTGTGTGTGTGTGTGTGTGTGTGTGTGTGTTTACACACTGACACAGCACACTAACTGGAATCCTCAGGGAGTATATGCATTATATACATCTGTGTCTATGTATATGTATATATGTTGGTGGATATACATTGACACAGTACACTAGCCGGGGTCATTAGGTGGTGTAAACATGAGGTGTGCCGCAGGGTGGGTGTGGAGTGCCTGGGTCCTCTTCTGTTTGTTTTACCTCATGACAAGCTGGGCTAACTCCTTCCCTGAGCCCTTATTTGTATCTGTGTGTGTGTGTGTGTGTGTGTGTGTGTGTGTGTGTGAGAGAGAGAGAGAGAGAGAGAGAGAGAGAGAGAGAGAGAGAGAGAGAGAGGGAAGCTAGCTTGTCCAATAACCTGACTGGTAATGAAAACTGTGAGTGATATTGTTTTGCAAACCCACGAAGTTGACTGACTGGGTGAGATAAAGTCTGCCGCACCGAGGACATGATTAGTAATACAATGCCTGGAAGAAAGATTTACCAGTCTTATGTCCTGGCAGGCAAAACAATATAGGAGACACAAAGAGATTGGCTAATCCTCGAACATGACTGGCAGTAACAGAGAAGGGTAAAGCAGTCTTGTAAGCCGGAGAATCTGATTGGAGGAAGGACAGAGGGATGAGGATGATTGGTTAGTCCAAAAATATGACACAAATTAAAAGTGAAGGAACAGAGGAGGCGCTTTGTGTGTCCAGTGACTAGTTTGGTGTGATGATATTTGACAGAGAGAGAGAGAGAGAGAGATTTACTAGTCTTAGTCTCTCTCTTTCTCTCTCCCTCTCTCTCTCCCTCCCTAAACAACCCCAGACAGACGTACTTAGCACCAGCGAACATCACCCAGGCACCATAATGAGGTACAAGAGAAACACACGGTCACGACACAGTGTTTGGTGTTTAAAACATACAACAACAACATCTGCGTCAGGACAGGTGCTCAGGTACAGCTGTTCACACCTGACTTGGTTCACTAAGACGTCTGGGAGAACGGCTCGTGACAGTCAGTAGTATTTTCAGAGGCCCTTATAATAACAGGTGTGTTGGAGGGAGGTCTTGTAAGGGAAAGGAGGTCTTGTAGGGGAAAGGAGGTCTTGTAGGGGAGGGAAAGTCTTGTAGTTGTCACTTTCCCAAATGAATGCCGTGTGACATCAAAAATACGGCTGACCTAATACCTTGTGTTTCGACACTTGGGAACATGTTATGAGTTTTAGTCCAATTCTAGAAATTAGTGTTAATTAATGACCTTTGAAATAATTAACGATACTGACAATAGTTAAAAGGTCGATTATACTGTGTGACTATTGGTTTCTTTCCTTCTTTATCTGACAATCTTTTCCACGTAGTAAGTTTGAATTACGAGAGACAACAAGAGGGAGGGAGGTTCCGGCAGGTGAAGGGGAGAGGGAGGGAGGGAGAAGAGAAAGGGGGTAGGAGGAAAGGAAGGAGGGATGGATGGAAGGAGGAAAGGAGAGAAGGAAGGAAAGAGGGATGGCCATATTACCAGCAGGTGATGCGGACCTCTATTAAAACAAGGATATTCTCCTCAATTCCCCTCCCTCCCTCCCTCCCTTCCATTCTTCCCTCCCGCCCTTCTTCCCCCCCCTTCCTATTTCCCTCTTCTACTTACCTCCCTTCCTCACCCTCACGCCTCCCTTTCCTTTCCTTTCCCATCTTTATCATCTTATCATTTTTCTTTTTTTTTCTTCCATTATTTTCTGATCTCTTCCATCTTCCCTTCCTCTCCTTTTATCCTTTCCACTCCTTCTCCCCTCTTCCTATCCATCCTTGTACCCATCCAATCTCCCCTTCCCCCTTCTATCACCCCCTCCCATCCCCCCATTTGTCCTCTCTCTCTCTCTCTCTCTCTCTCTCTCAATGCGAGTATCTCATCAGCTACAAGTACGATAATTAAAACATTAAGTTGACAGCTCCCTCCGTCTGCCTCTTCCGTCGCCTGCCGGAGCTCAAAAGCAAAAAAATAATATAAATAAATGATGGGTTAGTTTTTTTGGGGGGGGAAAGAGGGTTAGTTAGGTTAGTTTGGTTTAGGTTAGGTTAGTTTAGGTTAGGTTAGGCTAGAGGAGTTTAAGTTAGGTTAGTTTAGTTTAGGTTAAGTTAGGTTGGTTTAGTTTAGGTTAGGTTAGATTTGTGTGTGTGTTGGCGGGGTAAAGAGTGTGGTCTGTGGTGTGGTGTCATCATGGTCGTCCGGAAGTTAGTTTAGAGTTACCTGTTGGGAGACTCACCTGTCCCTTAATTACCCCCTCCACCCCCTTTATTACCTGTCCCACGTAACCAATTACCTAAGCTGTTAACCTATTACCCAGGTGTACCCAGTGACGAGAGAGAGAGAGAGAGAGAGAGAGAGAGAGAGAGAGAGAGAGAGAGAGAGAGAGACATATATACCTATAAAGAAAGAGAATAAGAGAAAGTGTAAATAAAAGAAACAAATAAAGAAGATAGAAAGATTTATAAATTGGACACACTTACAACCAGACAGAGAAAAAGGAGAGAGAGAGAGAGAGAGAGAGAGAGAGAGAGAGAGAGAGAGAGAGAGAGAGAGAGGGGAGAGAGAGAGAGAGTGTGTTGGTTTATTGTTTCTAGTTATTACATCATTGTGGTTTATTTATCCCACGTATCGTTGAGATGCAGTGCTAATGAGAGGCTCTTTTGCTAGTCTTTTCGTTTGTGTGTGTGTGTGTGTGTGTGTGTGTGTGTGTGTGTGTGTGTGTGTGTGTGTGTGTGTGTGTGTGTTGTTGTTGTTTGTTTTGTTGTTTGTTTATTTTGTTTATTTTTTTGAACTATTTCTTTCTCTTTACTAAGTCATTATCTTCTTCCTTCTTTTCCTCCTCATCATTATCTTCTCCTTTTCCTTCCTCTCCTCCCTTTCCTCCTCCACCCTCTCCTCCTCCTCTCTTCCTCCTCCTCTCCTCTTCCTCCTCCCTCTCCTCCTTCCTTCCCTTCCTCCTCCTCCTCCTTCCTCCTCCTTCCTCCTCCTCCTCCTCCTTCTCCACCCTTCCTCTCCACCACTCCCTCTCTTCCACTACCCTTCTCCTCCTTCCTTCCTTCCTCTCCTCCTCCTCCAGAATCCTTTAGTATGTATTACAATGTCCGGAAGCAGACCTGTGGGAGGCAGTGTTCTCCTGCAGACCAATTTCAACACACAGGAAGGAAGGAAGGGATTATGAGGGAAGACAAGGAGGAGGAGGAGAAGAAGAGGAGAAAAAATACAGAGGAGGAAGGATAGCAGGTAGGAGGAAGAGGAGGAGGAAAGGTGGAAAAGAAAGGAAGAGGAGGAGACAGGTAGAGAGGGAGAGGAACAGAATAGGGACAGAAGGAAGAGAAGAAACAGATAGGAAGAGGGAAGAGACAGGTAGACAGAAGGAAGAGGAAGAGACAGGTAGATAGAAGAGGAAGAGACAGGTAGATAGAAGGAAGAGGAAGAAACAGGTAGATAGACGGAAGAGGAAGAAACAGGTAGACAGAAGGAAGAGGAAGAGGCAGGTAGATAGAAGGAAGAGGAAGAGACAGGTAGACAGGAGGAAGGAAGAAGGGTTTCGGCTGTAGTTCCAGGGACCACCCACACTACCTGAACACCTGCCTATGACGTCACCCAGGTAGGAGGGAGAGGGAGGGGCAGGTGTGTTGGAGATACATGATGGAAGGGAGGGGGATGGAAGGGAGGTCAGATGTGTAAGATAATGGAATGGGTTGATGGAAGGGTGATGGCGGATAGATTGAAGGTAGATAGAAGAGAGATGGAGGAATGGAAAGAGGGAGGGGGGGATAAAGGGGGTGGGGGATTTGGGAGAGGAAATGAAAGAGGGAAAGAGGGAGGAGTAAGGGGGAGAAGAGACTGAGAGGAGAGGAAGGACGGAGAGGGTAGACATGGAGAGAAGAGAGAAGAGGAAGAAGGGTAAGTGTGTTGAAGAAGGAGAGAGAGAGAGAGAGAGAGAGAGAGAGAGAGAGAGAGAGAGAGAGAGAGAGAGACATCTCATCACCACTAACAGCTGATTCAATAATAAACGTCTAATTATCATAAAATTAATTACCTACATAATTCCCACTTACAGAGTTGTCGTGTAAATTATTTTTTATAACTATCACGTGTATAATAAATCACAATTATCATACATATAACTGGTAAGAAATTATCACAATAAACTAAGAAAATTATCGGATATATAATCTGTCTAAATTATTATTATCGATATAACCTATAATTATCATGAATTATCATCACCAAAGAATATCCGCATACCTGTTAGAATTATCAAAAAATTATCATGCAAAATTATCATACAAATTATCAGGCAAATTATCACGCATATTATTATCTGAATATTCTTATACCCCATCATAGGAGAATATTTAATGACCCAACTACCTGATAGCTTGTTTATATATCAGTTTAATTAGCTACATATGAAGGGTGACAGGTGTTTAATACTCAGTGCAGTAATTAGGCAACAGGTAAATTAATTAGCCAGGTAAACCAGACACGGATTTTTATTATTATTTTCTTTGGGATGAAATGAATGACTGATTTCTCGCCATATTGAAGACTCTCTCTCTCTCTCTCTCTCTCGTTCGTTCGTTATGTTACGTTATAAGCTCCCCACCATTTAGTCCCAGTCCACCACCCAGTTCTCCTCCAGCCCTCCCTCTAGCCCCACCCCCCCAGCATCCTCCAGCCCCAGCCCCTCCAGCCCCCAACTAGGTGGGTAGACAAGGGGGGCATCAGTAATGATGAAATTGCATCCAGTGATTCCCTAACAGTCCTGACCACTTCTGCACCCTCATTATGCCAGGGGTGATATGATTTGGTCCTGGGGTGAGAGAGAGAGAGAGAGGAGAGAGAGAGAGAGAGAGAGAGAGAGAGAGAGATATATATATTCTGTCTTATCTAGACATTTCCTTGTTGTTGTTGTTCGTCGCCGTCTTCTTCTCATCTGCTTACCTGCCTCCACCTGCCCGCCTCCCTCCCTGCTAGCCTGCTTGCTTCTGTTTGTCTCCCCCACCCCTGCCCACCTGCTCCTGCCCGCCCGCCTGCCTGCCCGTCTGCCTCCTCCTCAGCCTGTCAGCTTGCTTGCTTGCTTGTCTCCCTCACCCCCTGCCTGCCTGCCAGCTCATTTCCATATCGCTTGAAGTTCTAGACCTTATCATTGTTGCTTTCATCCCCCTGACTTGTTTTGATTTTAACTTTGCTTGTTTATTTTATCTCTCTTACTTCCTTTTCTTATCTCTATTGGTTCTTATTGCTTGATTGTTTTTGTTTTGAGCTTAGTTTGTTTCAAATGCTTTTACGTGTTTACTTCTGTTTACTTGTTTACTTGTTTCGGTACCAAGTCTTCCTTGGTTGATTTTATTTGTTTTACTCTCTCTCTCTCTCTCCCCCCCCCCCCCCCCCCCCCCTCCTCTCTCTCTCTCTCTCTCTCTCTCTCTCTCTCTCTCTCCCTCTCTCTCTCTCTCCTCTCTCTCTCTCTCTCTCTCTCTCTCTCTCTCTCTCTCTCTCTTCTTGATAGGATGAAGAAGATAAGACAGATAAAGATAGAAATGAAAACAGGAAATAGACAGATATATTACCTGTCCACCTCCGTCTCTTTATCATCTACCCTTCTCTATCCACCCATCCACCTCATCCCTCATCATCCTTCATCCACTCACCCACCCACCCACCCACCCTACCCACCCTACCCGCCACCCTCACACTCCCCACAATCCGTCATTATCCTTCACCCACCCACCTTCCTATCCTCCTTATCCCAACCACCCCCCACCCCCCCCCCTACCCCTTCTCCTCATCCGTCACACTGCTCATTGTGTAGTTCCATCAGTAGTTATCGTCACAGTGCATCAGCCATAAGTATGTGTGTCTACCTGTGCCTCCTAATGTTACTATACACCGCCCCAACCACCACCTACAACCACCACCCCCACAACCACCACATACTGCCTCCACCACATACTACTGCCACCACCACCACCACCACCCTACCACAACCACCACATACTACTGCCACCACCACCACCACCACAGACTCCACACATACTACTGCCTCCCTACACACTACTACTGCCACCACCACCCACCACCACAGACTCTGGGGCTTGCCATGTCTTTAGAAATATAAAATATTATTGTTTATTTCGAATATACAAATATGATTAGGTTAGTTTGGTTAGGTTAGGTTAGGTTGGGTTAGTTGGTTTGTTTGGGTTAGGTTAGGTTAGGTTAGGTTAGGTTAGGTTAGGTTAGGTTAGGTTAGGTTTGGTTGGGTTAGTTTAGGTTAGGTTTTGGTTGGGTAGGTTAGTTTGGGTTAGGTTAGGTTAGGTTAGGTTTCCGTTACCGTGGTTAATCATAAGGTAAAATAAGCTGGGGTGTCTAATCTTCAGAGAAGTGACGTGGTGATGAGGGTTGTGACTGAGGCTGTGATTGGTTACATAGGTAAAATCAATCGGGACCAGAGTGTGATGGTATCTGGGGTCTGGGGTCTGAGGGGTCTTCTGGGGGTCTGGGGGTCAGGGGTCTGGGGTCTGGGGTCTGGGGGTCTGGGGCCTGGGGTCTCTGGGGGCCTGGGGTCTCTGGGTCTGGGGTCTGGGGTCTGGTCATCTCCCCCGCCGTTTCATGGTGTTCGGTTAAGTTCCTGTCGTAAATAAGCCACCAGAGCAGAAGGTGATCGCTCGTCTGCCGTGGCTTCATGACTTTAAATGTTTCACTCACAGTAACTAGTGGTGACATCTATATTACACCTTACCAATCACCACCCACCACCACCACCACCACCACCACCACCACCACCACCACCACCACCACCACCACCACCACCACCACCAGCCTGACACTACACATAGAGACACCCTCCACCCCATTACACACACCCACCCACTCACCCACCCATCCACCCCCACACCCACCACCCCACCCCACCAGCCCACAACTC
Organism: Homarus americanus; assembly: GCF_018991925.1. Lineage (NCBI taxonomy): Eukaryota > Metazoa > Arthropoda > Malacostraca > Decapoda > Nephropidae > Homarus > Homarus americanus. The sequence goes on from NW_024743588.1 coordinate 248,628, forward strand.
TAACCAACACCCCCACACACACCTATCCCAACACCCACCCACCCACACCCCACACTTATACACGAGAGCGACATCCATGACTCCTATAAAACTTAACTTATTGAAACCTAATCCTGGTAGTGGACGTGGACCTCTCTCTTATCTTATTAATTACCTGGCTGGCAACGGCACGCACAGGTAGACTTGACGGGCGGTAAGTTGGCGCTCAGGTAACACTCCCCTACGACCACGACCTATCTGTCTCCTGGGGTGAGAGAGAGAGAGAGAGAGAGAGAGAGAGAGAGAGAGGTGTCCTGTTATTAAAGTGCTTCATCTAATTAATTAACAACCAGCTAGTGTCCTAAAGAAGACATCGCGCCTGGAGAACACTGCCAACCATCACCAAACATATCTAAACCTTGAGCTGACAGTGGACACCTCCTGACGGTGGACACCTGACAGTGGACACCTCCTAACAGTGGGCACCTCCTGACAGTGGGCACCTCGTGACAGTGGACACCTCCTGACAGTGGATACCTGACAGTGATCACCTCCTGACAGTGGACACCTCCTGACAGTTGACATCTCCTGACAGTGGACACCTGGCATTGGGCACCTGACGGTGGACGCCCCCTGACAGTGGACGCCTCCCTGGCAGTGGACACCTCCCGACAGTGATTACCTCCTGACGGTGACACCTGACAGTGACACCTGGGTGTGGGCACTCTCCCTGACAGTGGATACCTGACAGCGATCACCTCCTTACAGTGGACACCTCCTGACAGTTGGGACATCTCCTGACAGGCGGACACCTCCTGCATGGTACTCTGACAGTGGACGCTCTGACAGTGGACGCCTCTGGCAGTGGACAATTCTCCTGACAATGGACACCTCCTGGACAGGACACTTCCTGACGGTGACACCTTGACAGTGACACCTCCTAACAGTGGACACTCTGGCAGTGACACCTCCTGGCAGTGGACGCCTCTGACAGTGATCGCCTCCTGGCAATGGACACCTGCTGGGATAAATGGGCACGTCCTGTGTGGGACACCTCTGACAGTGACACCTCCTGGGACAGTGGACACTTCCTGGCAGGACATCTCTGACAGTGGGGTTAATGTCCTGGCAGTGGACATCTCCCTGACAGGCGTGGACACGTCTCGGCAGGACACTCCTGACAGTGTGGACACCTTCCTTGACAGTGGACACCTGCGCAGTATTACCTATACAAGCCAGTCAGTCGCCGCCGATGCTATTAGAGGAAGGAGGAGGAAGAAGAGGAGGGGTGAGGGCAGAGGAAGAAGGGGATGGAGAGGGTGCAGAAGGAGGGGTGGGGGATTAGGGAGAGAAGAGGGAGAAGGATGAGGAAGGAGGAGAAGGGAAAGGAGAGGGAGGGGAAGATGGGGAGAGGGAGGGGGGGAGAGGAAGGGGTTAGTCAGATAGGATCAACGCCATGTAACTCTCTTAAATCATGTCTGTTGTATGAGGAGTGGTGGTGGATGTCCCAAACAGGTAGAGGTGTCCGAGGAGATATGGGAGGGTTGTGTCTAAGTAAGTTTGGTTAGGTTAGTTTTTGTTGTGGTTAGGTTAGGTTTGGTTAGGTTAGGTGAGGTTGGGTTAGGATAGGATAGGTAAGGTTGGATTAGGTTAGGTTTGGTTAGGTTAGGTAAGGTTGGGTTAGGATAGGTTAGGTAAGGTTGGGTTAGGTTAGGTTTCTAGTGGTGGATGGGGGTAGGGGTAGGGATGGGTGGTGGGTTGTGTCCGAATTAAGTGTCGTGAATAACGAGTGTCTAAATGGACGTAATGTCTGTATCAGTCTGTGTCCAAATAGGGAGAAGGTGATAGGACATAGGTTAATAGGGTAGGAGGAGATGTCCTAATTTAAGGCGAAGACGAAGGATTGTATCAATGATATAGCATGTGTGTGTGTGTGTGTGTGTGTGTGTGTGTTCTCTAGTGACCCTGTACATAAAGACAGACAGACCGAAAAGAGAGAGAGAGAGAGAGAGAGAGAGAGAGAGAGTCTAATATTCCCCACAAAAAATTTAACTCTCCCCAAACACAACACACACATACTGGAACTGCCTACAGGAGACGTTTATACAAGTTGACCTCATATGACCTCTTCTACCTTGGCAAGGGTTCAAACATATGCCCTCATGTGATAGAATCTTCCCCCGTACCTCCTGACCCTCCTACCCCTTCCCTACCCTCCCTCACCCTCCCATCACCGACCACGATAAGGCGGGAACCTCAATAATTGCCTGGGCATTTATCTCTGGAACAAGTTTATTAAAAATTTTTGGAGATGCGTTGAGGCCGATACAAGTGTGATTTATTCAGCTCAACCAATCAGCTGATCTGTTGTGGTCATCAGGTGATCTGTTGTGGTCATCAGGTGATCTGTTGTGGTCATCAGGTGATCTGTTGTGGTCATCAGGTGATCTGTTGTGGTCATCATCTGATCTCTGTTGTGGTCATCAGGTGATCTATGCGTGATGAAGGGATGGGATGAAGGGATGGGATGAAGGGATGGGATGGTGGTAGTCTGGTGGTTATACTTGTGGAGGAAATGCGTGGTAGTAGGCACTGAAGGAGGAGCAAACGTGGAGGGAATCTGGTTGCCAGTGGAGGGAACACATTCAATAAAAGGAGGGAGGGTGAAGTGGAGGGAGGAGGGAGGGTGAAGTGGAGGGAAAAGTAAAATAGAACTCTGGGAGGAAACAATTGAACTTATACAACAGAACCTAAGATTATATAGAACTGAAGAGAACATTTGGTAGAACATAGAAGAACATCTCAGCATTTAAAAGAACACAACCCCAGCAAGACATAGCAGAATGCACCTGAACACGATAACATTTACTCGAACACAGCAGCAGAACACAGATATCCTAATAGCTGAACTGAACAGCATAACACTGCAGAACTCAAATCACAGGATAACAAAACATAACAGAAACACGAAGGAACACAACAGCAAAGGGATAACAAAGGAGAAGACTCGGTGTCCACAACAGCAACAGGACAACAGCAAGGCACAGCAACAGGACAACAGCAAGGCACAGCAACAGGACAACAGCAAGGCACAGCAACAGGACAACAGCAAGGCACAGCAACAGGACAACAGCAAGGCACAGCAACAGGACAACAGCAAGATATCATGGGGGAAGACTGACTGATCCCCCCCCCCCCATGAGAGTCCAAGGGGTTTTAAGATAGAGTTGTACAGCGTCAAGGTGGTTGCCGCTGTGGTGAATTTCTTTATTTACCTGCTTTGTGGCGTCTGATTTATCTGCTGACACTGCTTGCATGTTTAAGCAGGCGGCCTATCTAACACATCCATCTTTATTCTGCTAATGTTCTTTGTTGGAGATGAATGGCCAAATACGGGCTGGACCTGGGATATTACCTTGTTGGACGCCACAATGGGCTTGACGAACGCGCATGCGCAGCTTGTTGTTTGGGGGAGAGTTTTTGGTGTTTATCTCAACGTTTCATCTTTATTTGTGGTATCTACATGTACATGACTTACACTCGGACAATATCTCTGTTTAAGGGATATGTATATGCATGTATGTATGTTTGTTTGCTTGTTTCATTTACAGCTTGTGTACATGTTGCTTACTAAGAGAGGGTAAATAAACTGCAATTTATGTTTTAGTCTTTCCTCCTACACGGTGCAATACTTGTTTACGTATGCTTCAAGACTGCAACGATATCTCCCTCTGCATTATTCATGGGCGGTGTTTTAATCTCTGTTCGCGTCATTTACATTCCTGTAATACGTCGATAAAACATGTACTAATTATTACAATACTCTACCTAAGCTTATTCCATTTACAGTACATAAGTAGAAGGCGTTTACAGTATCTTCATAGAACTTACGATTTACAATGCATAAGTTGAAGGCATTTAGAGTATCGTCATAGAATTTACGATTTACAATACCACCATAAAAGTGATAGAGATGTTTAGTAATACGTCGATACATGTTACTAGAATATTTACAATACCCTGGCGGAGGTGATTTACATAATTACTAACCCTTAAAAGATGTTATTTACATATGTAGAGATCCTGATCTTCCAAGATGAATACATTTATAAACAACAGTGTTATAAATCTTTATCTCTCTTACCTTCACTGTTGTAAAACGACCAGGGTGTGTGTGTGTGTGTGTGTGTGTGTGTGTGTGTGTGTGTGTGTGTGTGTGTGTGTTCCTAAAAGTAATGAAAAAGAACATATTTACTAACACTGATGAATGAAAACTTAAGATAATTGTAATTCGTAGAGGATATAGTGAGGGCTGTGTGATGTAACCAACTATATAATGTCTTCTTGGATGGAACAATAAGACAAGATTTAGACAATATGGATGACTGAGGAAGGTAACTAAAACGTAACGTGGATGTAACAGTTTATGGTTTATACGGTCAATAAAACATGGAATTATTTGTTCAGGTTTACAGTGACGTATAGTATTAGTAGTAGTAGTAGTAGTGGATACCAGTGAAGTAAACAAGATTCGTAGGTCCATTACGACAGAACGACAGCTCTGCCAAAATGATAAGCTGCAGCAACTGTTGCTGCAGGTTCCAAAAAATTTGAAAAAAACAGTAGCTATAGCACAGGAGGTGGGCGCCTCGAACTGGTTAACTACATTACCGATAAGGGCAAATGGTTTCAGTCTCAATAAACAAGAATTTACAGATGCCATTGCTCTAAGTTACGGTCTGCCAGTAGAAGGTTTGCCCTCCCAATGCGTGTGTGGCTCTTCCTATGACGTCGATCACGCCATGGTGTGCAAGAAAGGGGGCTTCATATGCATGAGGCATGACGAAGTAAGGGACCTCACAGCAAATATGTTGAAGGAAATCTTTCATGATATCAGGGTAAAACCGTCACTCCTTCCAATGGACGGTGAGAATTTCCAACATAGGACTTCAAACACATCCAACAAAGCCCGTGTTGACGTCGGTGCTCGAGGATTCTGGACGCGGGGACAGCGAGCCTTCTTCGACATCAGGATTTTTTATCCCATGGCTGCATGTTACCATAACTTAGCTATCGATGCTGCACACAGGAGAAACGAGAACGACAAGATAAGGGCATACGGGGAGAGAATTCAGAACGTTGATCAAGGCAGCTTCACTCCTCTGGTGTTCACAACCTTTGGGGGGATGGGACCAAGTGCAAGATGTTTCTACGCCAGACTCGCGGAGGTGATCTCCGAACAGAAGCAGCAGCCCAGAAGCTACGTTACAGCCTGGATGAGATGTCGACTGTCTTTCTCTCTCTCCTTCGGTCGGCTCTGCTCTGCCTCAGGGGAACGAGGGCTCCTGCCCCAAAGCCGACAACAACTGCAGATATTGACTATGAGGCAACAGTCACTGAATGCCGCATAGACCTGCGGCTCAACTTATTCAACACAGATAGGATAGCTACTTATGTATTAGGATATTTAATATTAAGGTAATAAAATGGCGGCGAAGGTGTAGCTATTGGAGGAGTAGTAGTAGTAGTAGTAGTGGTGGTGGTGGTAGTAGTAGTAGTAGTAGTAGTAGTAGTAGTAGGAGTAGTAGTAGTAGTAGTAGTAGTAGTAGTAGTAGTAGTAGAGAAACAATACAGAAATATACACCAGTGTTTTACCGGGTGTCTAGATTGGACCTTCATTAATGGTGCTGCCACCTAGCGGGACACACAGTCATCCTCCTCAGTACATGTTTGTGACGTCATATCTTGGGTAGAGATGGCCGTAAATGATAAACTATTACATCATATTGTTATACTCTATGTCATGTTGGGTAGATAATGTGTTCTCTCTTTATTATACCGTGAAGAGTATGTGGTATGTTGTAGGCTCATTATAATATATCTCTTATATATATTGTAGTGATATGTTAAGTCTAATATAAACAGTGTGATATAATCCTTAATATACTATGTTAGATATGGTGGTGGGAGTTAGGTTATACTTTGTGAGTGTTTAGCATATTGTGTGCGTGCGTGTGTGTGTGTGTGTGTGTTTGTGTGTGTGTGTGTAAAGCCAAAAGTTGGTGATTGTGATATGTTGAGGTGTTGCATTTTGGGATGCTGTTTCTGCAATCCTCACACTCTCTTCCCCATTATCTCAGCCCTTTCCTTTTAATACCTGGGAACCGGACCTGCAGGCAGGAAGAGGGGGGGGGAGAGGGAGGAGAGGGAGAAGTAGAAGACGGGAGAAGGGAAGAGGAGGGGGAGAGGGGGAGAGAAGGAATAAGGAGGAGAGGGAGACGGAGGAGGGGGTAGAAGGAGGGGGAGATAGCTTGAAGGTAATATCCCAGTCTTAATTATTCCTGGCTATTTGCTTAACACAATAATAAAGGACTTGACTGAAGTTCCCACAAGGTGGCGGGAGGGGGGGGGGGAGACGTTAGGGGTTGGGGAGGGAGGGAGGGTAGGAAGAGATGGAGGAGTGGAGAGAGGGTGAAGTGTGGGTAAGAGAGAGGCGCAAGAGATGATGAGAGAGAGAGAAAGAGAGACAGAGAAAGAAAAGTAAAAAAGAGACAGTGAGAGACAGAAGAGCAGAAAGAGAAAGACACACACACACACACACACACACACACACACACACACACACACACACACACACACACACACACACACACACACACACACACACACAATAAACATTCACGTTAAGTTCCCCCCAAAATCTAATTAGTATCACCACCATAATGGACCAGACACCTGTCAGGTATATTGGTATATTATAATGATGATGCTAATTATTTTATCCTTAATACGGCCACCGGATAACACAACACGGGTATACGGACCTAGTCATTTAAGAGAGTATGTTTACATATGCTACTCCCTCATCCTCCTACCCTGTCACCCTTCTCTTTTCCCTCCCTCTCTGCCTTTTCTCCTTCCTCCCTCTTCTCCTTCATCTCTCCGTCCCCTTCCTCCCTCTTCTCTCTTCCTCCCCCCCTCTCTTCCTCTCTCTCCCTTCCTCCCCCGCTCTCTCCCTCTCCCCTCCCTTCTCTTGCGTGTCAGGTTGGGCTGCTCTCTCCACCAGCATTAATGAGACAGGAGAGAGAGAGAGAGAGAGAGAGAGAGATTGCATGCTGGGGTGTATGTTTGCTGTCTCCCATTTATTCATTATTGCTGTTTTCCTCACATCATTTCTCTCTCAACTTCACGACTACTGCTTTTATCTTATCACACCATCCTCTCTCCTCTCCTCACTTCACAACAACCACTCTATCACTCACCCTCCCCATCACCCCCATCTCACCCACACTGCCATCCATCTCTCACCCCCTCACCCTTCCCCATTTCTCACCCATTACCCCCACACACACATCCATCTCTCACCCTCACCCCTTCCCCATCACTCCCCATTTCTCACCCATTACCCCCCACTATCCATCTCTCACCCCTCACCCCTTCCCCTCCCCATTTCTCACCCATCACCCAGGAGCACTGAGTTTAATTAAATGGGTGAAATTCTAATATGAAGTTTCTGGAAGCTTTATAGTTTTGTGGTTAGGATTCGGGAATTTTTTTTGTTCACTGGGATTTTGTTTAAGGATTTTTTTATAGGGGGATTTTAGTCCGGTGAATTATGTCCAAGGATTTTCTTAAGTGGGATTTTAGTCAGTGAATTGTGTTTAGGGATTTTGTTTCAAGATTTTAATCCAATGGAATTTTAGTCTTGTGGGATTTTATCGAGTGAGATTTTGTCTAATGTGATATTTTTTAGCATGTTACTGCCCAGTGGGATTTTGTCCAAAAAATTTGTCCAAATATTTTCTACCAATGGAATTTTATCGAGTGGGATTTTGTTCAGTGATTTTGTCCAAGATTTTTGTCTTGTTAGGGGTTGTCGTCACCTGATTGCCTCTGCGGGGATCCCAGAGTCTCGAGCAAACTAATTAAACTACCTGATTGGCGGGCCGTTCAACCAATGGGATGCCCCGTTGACTCGTGCGTAAATACAAGACGACTTCGTGATGATGGTCAATAATGTCTCTCTCTCTCTCTCTCTCTCCATCTATAAAAATCTCTTAAATAAAACACAAACCAACAATAATCTCTCCACTATAGACAAAGATCGTGTACAATATATCTGGTGAAATCACTTACCGTAAACATTGAATATCGGGAATTACAAGGAACCTTTAATAATAAACCTCACTAAGTTTATCAGATTACATACCAATGACCTTCCCTGCTTCCACAGTTCCCCCCAGCCGGTCATACCCTCCACGGATGACGTAACAATGCTATCATGAACACGATATCGTCAAAAAATAAATAATAGAACTGTTATCTCTCCTTTAGACACGGACATCTTATTAGCCGGAGCCACAATGAATGGTGTGATTAACTTTTTATTGACTAAAGACTATAGAACCTCCGGCATAAGAGAGGGGGGGGGGAGGGGGGGATGGGAGAGGAAGGGGAGGGGGAGAACCTAACCTAACATAACTTAACGCTAACCTAACCTAACCTATTCCCCCAGGTAGCTTTAGGATATTTAATCATCAGGTGAAACAAGCTGAGGAGCTAATCTTCAGGTGATCTGGAGGGCGGGCACGGGCGGATGGGGGCGTAGTATCAACAAAAACTTATCGCACAGCTAACAACAACAACAACAACAACAAACACAACAACAACAACAAACACCTGTCTTTAAACCCCAAAATAGAACTTAGGATAAACATATAAAAAAATCTGCTGTTTACAAAATAAGATTAGCTGAGGACCTGATACCCCGCCTTGCAGCACCCCCAGCACCCCTTATACTGCTACTTATAGGCTGAATATATGAGTGTTGGGGGCCCACGATGGTAATGTGGGCGTCTTGTATATATTAGTGGTGGAGGCAGGCGGTAGTGTGA
>NW_024743588.1:262500-270000 GCF_018991925.1 Homarus americanus
CAACGTATCCGAACACCGATGATGGTGATGATGGTAATGACCTATTCGAACACTGTGGACAATATTCGAACACTGTGGACAATATTCGAACACTGTGGACAATATTCGAACACTGTGAGCAATATTCGAACACTGTGGACAATATTCGAACACTGTGGACAATATTCGAACACTGTGGACAATATTCGAACACTGTGGACAATATTCGAACATTGTGGACAATACTCGAACACTGTGGACAATATTCGAACACTGTGGACAATATTCGAACACTGTGAGCAATATTCGAACACTGTGGACAATATTCGAACACTGTGGACAATAATCGAACACTGTGGACAATATTCGAACACTGTGGACAATATTCGAACACTGTGGACAATATTCGAACACTGTGGACAATATTCGAACACTGTGGACAATATTCGAACAGTGTGGACGCGTTCAGACGCTTTGTCGTGACGTCAGGCGGGCACGGGCGAAAAATAACAACGCCGCCAAACGGAGTCTACCAAATTATGGCCAATTATTGGTACCGCTGCTCCTGCCTGGCTCTCTCTCTCTCTCTCTCTCTCTCTCTCTCTCTCTCTCTCTCAGTGAAACCTCATAGATACCGGAATTAAAACCATTACTAACGAAACAGGAGGCCAAGTAGATAACGAGGTAAAGACAATCTAGTAATTTTACCATTAGAAAACAGAACGATACCAGTAAAAAAGTTCTTAAATTCCACAGTAGAAACCACGTACAAAACAGAGATGATATTTTTTTAGGTTGGGGGGTTAGGTTAGGTTTGGGTTAGGTTAGGTTAGGTTAGGTTAGGTTAGGTTAGGTTAGGGTTTAGGATGTCTAGTGCCTGCACCGACAGACATCACTAACCCATGACACAACCCTAGCACTATTAGCTTAGCTAGGCGGTCAGCCCGCCCTCTCTTACCTCCTCCTAAATGTCTTCAATTTCCGAACTATAACTTCCTTCCCCCACTTCTAATGTTCCCTCACCCCTCCTTTCTCTACCCCTCCCTCCCCCCCCAAAAAAAAACACACCACTTACCATCACCAACCTACCACCCACCTACCACCACCACCACCACCCACCTGCCACCACGCACCTGCCACCACCACTACTAGCACCACCACCAACAATAACAACAACAACAACCACCACTACCAGCACCAACCACCAACATTAAGTAAACTGGGTGAATGAGGTAATAGCGGTAGTGTTTGGTGTAGTGATAATTCTATAGCATTACCAGACTGTGTCAACCCCAGGTGGCGGCTGACGGCAACAATTATACGGACGATAATCATAATAATTCTTGAGAGAGAGAGAGAGAGAGAGAGAGAGAGAGGTGTGACTCGGTGTTATTACTGAGGTGTCCAGGTGATGTTTTTGCTGTGTATGTATGTATGTATGTAGTAGGCAGCTACCAAACAGGGAGGTACTACCGCCTGGGAAGATATTGGCAGCATAATGTGTTGTCTAATGGTAGACCCTGCTGCCATATGGCATCACGAAAATTGTGACCAAGTCCCAGGTTGCTCATCTGCCTTTCTGCCTCATTTACACAATATTACAGGGTCTCAATTGTTTCTCTTACTTTATATACTGTGTATCGTTTCTCACTCTTGATTTATTTTTTTCGTTTTTGTATTATTTATGGATATTATTATTATTATTATTATTATATTTTCTCCCACCAGGCCCTGATGTGGGTCAGTGACCTGTGCGCGGGTGGAATAATCCCAGTAAAAAAAAATGTGTATGTATTACTCTTAAGATTTTCAGCTACCTCCAATAATATTACACCTTTTCCGCACCTGCAACACATCTCCACCACACCTGCAACACATCTCCACCACCCCTCCAACACACCTCCAACACACCTTCAATGCCTCGAACACATCTCCACCACACCACTCACACGTCTCCCACATCACCACTACACCTCCAGCACCTCCACCACACCACTACCATCTCCACCACACCTCCACCACACCTCCAATACCTCTCCTACAGCTCCACCACCGCCACACCCTTCACACGCCCCCCCTCCCTCCACCACACCCCTCACACTTCCCCCTACACCACCACACCACCATCACCACACCACCACCACCTCCAGCACCGGGCCTGAGCACCTCCAGAGCTGGGATAGGTTGGGACCGTCATTACCCAGGCCAAAGTATGCAAGCTGAGGAGATCTACATGGGTGATAAGGTGTGGGAGACCCAGAGGGGAGATTCTTCAAGGTTCCTGCGTTAAAGTTTACCCCTAACAGGTGATGTCAGGACGCGTCTAACTGCTAGCTTACTTTACCTGCGACACCAAGGTTGATTCTTGAAAGTTCTTGCGTTAAAACATATATATATATACCTTTAGTCTCTTAGTAGGATAAATGCGTCGTTACCTTGGATAACTACGACTAAAATATGAATATTTCAAGGTTATTAAGTTAAAATGTATCTTTAATTACCGATGTGACAGTTTACCTCAATGTCTTACTACATCACAATAACGATGGTCTTTTATGATGTTAAATTGGAGTAAGATCCTGGGGTCCTCAGAGGGTGTGCTAGGGGTCCACTTAGGGTGTTTACCTGCGACACCAAGGTTGATTCTTGAAAGTTCTTGCGTTAAAACATATATATATATACCTTTAGTCTCTTAGTAGGATAAATGCGTCGTTACCTTGGATAACTACGACTAAAATATGAATATTTCAAGGTTATTAAGTTAAAATGTATCTTTAATTACCGATGTGACAGTTTACCTCAATGTCTTACTACATCACAATAACGATGGTCTTTTATGATGTTAAATTGGAGTAAGATCCTGGGGTCCACAGAGGGTGTTTTAAGGGGTCCCTCAGAGGGTGTTTATGGGTTTATGGGTCCACATAGGGTGTTTAGGGGTCCACAGAGGGGTGTTTAGGGGGAGGTGTTTAAGGGTCCAGGGTGTTTAAGAGGGTGTTTGACAGAGGGTGTTTAAGAGTCCACATGAGGGTGTTTAAGGGGTCCACATAGGGTGTTAGGGGTCCTCAGAGGGTGTTTATGGGTCCACATAGGGTGTTTAAGGTCTGAGGGTGTTTAGGGTCCACAGAGGGTGTTTAAGGGGTCCCTGAAGGGGTCTAGAGGGTGTTTAGGGGTCCTCAGAGGGTGTTTATGGGTCCCTAGGGGTGTTTATGGGTCCTCAAGAGGTGTTTAAAGAGGATCCCACAGAGGGTGTTTAGGGAGTCCTCATAGGGTGTTTAGGGGTCCCAGAGGTGTTTAAGATGGGTCCACAGTTTGTAGGGGTCCTCCGGTGTTTTATGGGTCACATAGGGTGTTTAGGGTCCTCGAGGGTGTTTAGGGGTCCACAGGGTGTTTAAGGGGTCCAAGGTTAAATAAAAAGGTTTAATAAAAGGCTCCCCCCTCCTGCTGTTGTTGTCTGTTGTTTATGTCCAGGAATGGTAAGTGAACAAGTATCCCCGTACAGAGTACCCGTCCAATTGTGGTTCATGTGTAACCCCACTTAAGGCGGAGGGTTGAAGACGTTTATATATATATGCAAGAGCATCACTTAAGACACGCCATTGTGACCCTAATACAGGAGTCAGAGAGATTCAGGACAGTTGGTTAGGTTAGATTAGGTTAGGTTACCAAGAAAAACATATCAATCAATGTTGCCAAAATAGATGACGGACATAGCTGTCAGTGTTACCAGAGCAGGTAATAATGAAAGGCCTTCCAGCCTACCTGGGGGAGGGTTTTGTCTTAATTGTGTTGGGTAAGTTGGGCCTCCCTTCACGAGGTGGTGTAGGAGCGTGACACGTGTGTGTGTGTGTGTGTGTGTGTGTATGTGTCACCCTGATGGTCGTCACACGTCGCTGTGTCACCCTCATGGTCGTCACACGTCGCTGTCACCCTCATGGTCGTCACACGTCGCTGTGTCACCCTCATGGTCGTCACATGTCGCTGTCACCCTCATGGTCGTCACACGTCGCTGTCACCCTCATGGTCGTCACACGTCGCTGTCACCCTCATGGTCGTCACACGTCGCTGTGTCACCCTCATGGTCGTCACACGTCGTCTGGGAGACAAGTGGTAACAGTCCTTTTGAATGTTAAATCTTTTGTGATGAATTTTTTTTCCTGACGCTAATCAGTAAGAAATTACTTATCATGCAAAGAGATAGACAGAGAGAGAGAATAAATGAGAAAAGGGGAGACAGACAGAGGCGGAGACAGGTAGAGAATGAATGAAAATGGAAGAAGAGATCGAGAGAGAAAATAAAAAACTACGCCCCCTGTTTATCCCTTCCCTTACCCCTCACCTCCCCTCTCTCACCCCTCACTACTCCTCCTCCTCCCACAAGGGGGCGCTTGGCTCCCTCGGACAGACGGCCTCGAAGACCTTTCATGTGGACTAGAGCGGCGGCCATTAGATATACCAACTGTATATCAATTATTGGCCGTCAGGTGCTGGCAAAAAACAGGTTACCCTTACAAAGACGCACCACAGCCGCTCATAGCTTCCCTGTAGTGCAAATAATTGACTCATTCGACGCAAGAACCACCACCAACAAAGCCAGCCTCAACAGTCGAAAATCCCATCGGATACTTCCCCCGAGGAACGACCCTACCATCCTACCTTACCTGTGTTACCTGTATCTCTCTGGGTCTTACCTGTTCAATTATTGGTCTTTAATTCTCGTTTGGATGTGCGACTTGTGGATGAGTCGGCAAATATTTCCACAGTGGGGGATGGGACTGGCTCAACGCCTCCAGGAACTGTCTGACGCAGGGGACTGGCGATCCTCAGACCTCTTGGAGAAGGGGCGAGTATCCAGTACCACCTAGGCAATATAAAGACGTGGAAAATGAAAGGAGTTGTGAAGGTGTGGAAGACATCAACTCTCAGAGCCTTCACTTCATTACCGCTTACAATACTTTACACTTTACACTCCACACTTGACACTTTACCTCACCTTGTGTTAAGTCCCTCAAGAAAATATTGCTGCTTAATGAATTGATGATCTATAAATGAAATAATAAGGCAATGTTAACCTTAATAGAATATTGTTTACTGTTAAAACTGTTGATGTATACATGTATGCTAAATGTTCAGAGTGCTATTTAACACAAGATAAAATATTGTTCATTTATAGGTAAATATTGATATATACGTTTAATAATTCAGGTTGTATTTAGAGTTATTAAATTAGTGTATATAGTAATACTCTAATGCATAAGATCATGTGAGTAGCTAGTGAGTTGATGAAACACGTGTCTAGTGAGTTGATGAAACACGTGTCTAGTGAGTTGATGAAACACGTGTCTAGTGAGTTGATGAAACACGTGTCTAGTGAGTTGATGAAACACGTGTCTAGTGAGTTGAAACACGTGTCTAGTGAGATAAAAAATATATATATTACAGTTTTTTTATATAAAGAAAAATTATATAAATTGTTTTAATGTTTATTTAATCTATTTAACAGTTTAATTGGGATCTGTGATTAGTTTGCCCGTTTAGACACCTGTCAGTTAGTCCTGCTTAGACACCTGTCAGTTAGTCCTGCTTAGACACCTGTCAGTTAGTCCTGCTTAGACACCTGTCAGTTAGTCCTGTCTAGACACCTGTTAGTTCTCGTTATCTCTTGGAAACATTCAGTCGTAAATAAAGTAAATAATGAGTGTTACAGTGACACACACACACACACACACACACACACACACACACACACACACACACACACCTGTATACAGACAAACACTCATTGTCTTTTCACCTCTCTTTGCCTCCCCTTCCCTCCCTCATCATCCCACCCCTTAACACACATATACATTCTCCCCCCTCCCCTTCTCCCTTCTCCCCCACACAAAAATATATTCTCTCCTCTCTCTTCACCTCCTCCACCAATCTGTCTCTCCCCTCCTTCCTCACCTCCTCCAAACGCATTCTCTCCCACACTCTTCCATTCCCCACCCACTGCCCCCCCAACTCCACCTCCTTACCACCAATGCCTCCCCACTCTCCCCACCACACACCTCCCCCACCACCACCTCCCCCACACCCTCCCACCACCACCTCCCCACCACCACACCTCCTCCCCCACCCCCACCCCCCTCCTCCCCCTCACCCACCCCTCCCTCCCTGCTCAGGGTTACAGTAAGGTCGTGTTGGTACTATTATGAGGTTACAATGTTGACTGATGGCTGGTCCTCACTCACTCACATATCGCTCCCCGCCACTCAACCCTGGGCACTCCTCTCCTCTTGATGCTTTTGGGGGCGTGGGGGTGAGTCTATGGGCGTGGGGTGAGTCTTTGGGGTGGGGGTGAGTCTGTGGCGTGGGGGTGAGTCTATGGCGTGGGGTGAGGTCTTGGGCGTGAGGGTGAGTCTGTGAGTGAGTGAGGGGAGGGGTAAGTGGGGTGAGTCTTTGGGGCGTGAGGGTGAGTCTATGGGCGTGGGGGTGAGTCTTTGGGCGTGAGATGTGGGGAGAGTCTACGTGGGGTGAGTGGGCTGTGAGGGGGTGAGTCTCGTGGGTGGGGGCGTGGGGGAGTCTTTGATCTTGGGCGTGGGGTTATGAGTCGTCTGCCGTTCTTTGTCTAAGGAGGAGTCTCTGGGCGTGGGGATACGTCTTGGCGTGTTATTCCCGCCGTTTGTCAGGGTTGGCGAGTTTTTTATAGCCAGGGGTGAGCGCCGCCTGGCTACACGGCCCCGCCCACAGTTTGGTGGAATCCACGTGTACGAGGCCCAGGCGTACTGTGATTGGTCCTTACTCACTATAATCTACGTTGATTGGTTCTTCCTTACCGTAATGTATCGGCCTTAACTTAATCTAACTAATATTAACCTCATCCGTAATGCCAACATAGTTAAATGAACACAGAGACGTTAAATTAGGTTAGATATGAGGTGAGGTTACGTGAATTTAGGTTAGAGTTAGGTTAAGTTAAGTTAGGTTAGGTTAGGTTAGGTTAGGTTAGGTTAGGTTAGGTTAGGTTAGGTTAGGTTAGGTGGTTGTAATCCTATGATATTTTTCTCCACAACAGAACTTTGAGTTGACTAAAAATAAAATAAATTATTACACCTGCCACACCGTCTGCCACTCACCCTTTCCACCACCTACACCTTCTGCCACCCACACCGTCTGCCACATACCACCCACAACCTAACCTCTCACCCCCACCACCACCCACAACCTGACCTCTCACCACCACCACCCACAACCACCCACAACCTAACCTCTTACCACCACCACCACCACAACCACCCACAACCTAACCTCTCACCACCACCACCACCACCACCCACAACCCTAACCTCTCACCACCACCACCACCACCACCACCACCACAACCACCCCACAACCCCTGCCCTCTCACCACCACCACCACCACCACCACCTAACCTAACCTCTCACCACCACCACCACCACCACCACCACCACCACCCACAACTGCCTCTCACCCCCCACCACCACCCACAACTAACCTCTCACCACCATAACCCT
>NW_024743588.1:275000-312500 GCF_018991925.1 Homarus americanus
CATTGCATGTGTGTTAGTTGAAATCTCTCTCTCTCTCTCTCTCTCTCTCTCTCTCTCTCTCTCTCTCTCTCTCTCTGTATAAATGAGTGTATCTGTATAACTCGAACCAATGTACATCCATTACAGAACCAGAACACAAACCCACCAACCACGAAAAATCTCAACACCTGTCGACCAATCACCTCACGTCATACCCCCATACGCGTGGATTTTTCTCTTTCTCCGAGGTCCCCTGCTGTTGGCTCAAGGGGGTTAAAATTAGAATATTCATCCGAGTACACCCGATCGTATCTCACTGGCTGATTATTTGATCGTACCTGTGATAGAGGTGTGGTGAGGAGAGGACCCACTGTTGCAGGTGAGGAGCTAATGGAGAGGTGTGTGAGAGGGAGAGGGAGAGAGGTGTGTGTGTGTGTCCAGCAATATGTCAGAGAGATATTGAGAGTGAGAAAAGTGAGAGAGTGGGGTTAGGGGAAAAGAGAGGGAGAGTTATACCACACCAGCGAGGAGGAACAAATAAGATTCAGGAACAAAGAAACTTCGTCAGCTGCTGTTGTTGTTGTGTTGTTGTTGATGTTTCTGTTGTTGTTGTTGTTGTTTCTCTTGTTGTTACTGTAGATGTAGTTATTGTTGTTGTTGTTATTCAAGACGGTACAATGGCGATAGTTAATTTACATGAGGTACACCTGTACTCCTGAGTGGCCCGCCAGATGAGTGTTTACAGGTGAGGCTCATGATTTGAGAGAGAGAGAGAGAGAGAGAGAGAGAGAGAGAGATCAGTTGGCGTGGTCTCAACTCGGATACTTTACGACACTGGTTCGACACAGCAGCGACGCCAACGCCAACACGCCATAAACAAGGTGCCGATTCTCAGAGTTTCGTAAGATTAATTTCGATCCTCGTAAGTTAAGGTGAGAACTTATCTTATCTGATTCACTTAAGCTACGAGAGAGAGAGAGAGAGAGAGAGAGAGAGAGAGAGAGAGAGAGAGAGAGAGAGTCTTGGTGTGTTATTAACGTCATTTTCTCCTCCATTTTAATGTCTCATAGGTTATTTGGTTTGGTTAGGTTAGGTGTCATAGTTTAGATCAGGGTTAGATTAGGTTAAATGTCACAGGTTAAGCTACTTAGGTTAGGTTAGGTTGTGTGCCACAGGTTAAGCGAGTTAGATACATTCACTCACTCCCTCGCTAAGACAACCATCTTACTTCTCTCTGAGGATGTGAGGCCCTAGAGTCACCTCATGTCAAGTCGTAAGATCAACACTGGGTGACTCCACTGAGCTGCTCACACCTCCACCGCTTATCTTGTTACCTGTTGGTGCCATGGTGTAGCGGCCGCTTTGTGTGGGGTGGTTGGAATGGTGGTGGTAGATGGTGGTATGGGGAATGGGGCGAGTTAGGGGGTGGGGGTGGTTGGGGAATGGGGGTATGGTGGTACTAGGTGGTGATGGTGGTAGGGGGATAGTGGTAGTTGGTGGTGGTGGTTGGGGGATGGGGGTAGTTGGAGGGATGGTGGTGGATGGCGATGGATGGTGGTAGATTGTGGTTGTTGGTGGTGGTAAGGGAATGGTGATTGATGAGGTAATTGGTGTCGATGTTCAAGGGATATTTGTTTCTGTGTTTATGTTCGAGGAATAAACCTAACCTAATCTAACCTAACCTAACCTAATCTAACCTAACCTAATCTAACCTAACCTAATCTAACCTAATCTAACCTAACCTAATCTAACCTAATCTAACCTAATCTAACCTAACCTAACCTAACCCCCCATGTGACATTAAGGTGTTTAATCATCAGGTGAAATAAACTGGGGTGTCAAAACTTCAGGTGATCAACATTTTTATTAAGACAAAGACGAGAATTTATCGAGCTAATGAAAAGTTTGTTAGGTTTAATGATATGATCGTATTAGCCAGGCGAACAGAGAGACAGAGACGGGAGAGAAAGAGACAGAGGCAAAGAAAAGAGAAAGAGAGAGAGACACAGAGATAGTGAAGACAGACAGACAGAGAAAGAGACAGACAGAAACAGAGGCATAGGAAAAGACAAAAAGACAGAGAAAGAGAGACAAAGAGAGACAGAGAGAGAACATCCTCCCCAAGCAAGCTATGCAAATTAGTCTCCCAATTACTTCATGCACTCGTTTATACTAGAAAAAAACTTGATGATTTTTACGTCATCGCAAGCAGGACAAAAATTCGTCTGTTAATTATCCTGTAATGACGCCCATCCTGGGGTAACAAAGGCAGCAAGCAAAGGCAGGGTGAGAGAGGAAGGAAGGGGGGGAGGAGGAAGGGAGGGTAGTGGAGGAGAGAAGGAGGGGTGGAGCAAATAGGGGGAGGTGGGTGGAGAAGAGAAGGAGGATGGAGGAAATAGGAAGGGCGAAGAAGAGAAGGAAGGGTGTAGATGAGAGGGAAGGCCGAAGAAGAGAGGGAAGAGGTAGGAAAGGGAAATTTGGCCTTCAAAGGTTTCGTCTGGCCTCCAAATAACCTCAATGAGGTTTTAGTCTAGTCTCCATACGTATTGAGGATGTCTCGGCCTGGCCTCTTAAAGTGTCCTCGGGGAAGGGTCTCGACCTCTAGGGGGTGAAGCAGTAACACCATAAATAACTTGAAGGTGTCGTCATTAGTGTTACCAGCCACAACATTCTTCAGTGACCCAGACCCAATATACGGTGTTCCTCAGGGCCCGCGCTTGGTCCCTACTTGATTTGTAATCCTGATATAATTTATAATTTTTGTTATTTTTGTATTCTTTTCATTTCTTTTTTTCACTTTCATAATTGTGTATTTGTATTTGTTATGTTTGTTCTTTCTTTTATTATGTTTTCTTTGTCTCTTTTTTCTTTTTTTTATGTTTTGATTGTGTATTTCCTTCACCCTCTTCTCCTCCTCCTCCCTCTTCTCACCTCTCTCTCCTCCTCCTCCTCCAGCTTGTCCCCCAGTACCCCCTCCCTCCCCACATTACAACACCTCACCTGAAGTCGTCCTCCCTCCCTCCCTCCCTCCCTCCCTCCCTCCCTCTCACCTAAAGAAACTTAAAAAAAAATCTTCTTTTATACATAAACCATAAAAATGTCCTTCTTTATACCTAAGCCATAAAAGCCATGTGCTGGGCAGGTGGCGAGAGGTGGACAAAGCCAGCTGGAAAGCCATCTTGGGGATTAGAAAGCCATTAAGGAATCATGATGGGCTAATGAGTAGTCGTAATTGTCGTTATTAAGTGAGGATTTCAAGAGAGAGGGGGGAGGGGAGACAAAGGAGAGGGGGGAGACAAGGGAGAGGGAGACAAGGAGAGGGGAGGGGGAGACCGAGGGAGGGATGGAATGAAGGCGAAAGGAGTGAGGGAGGAAGGAAGGGAGACAATGGATGGAAAAAAGTGATGATTTTGGGAGGGAGGGAGGGAAGGAATAAATGAACAAGGGAGGAAGGAAGGAAACGTGAGATGGAAGGAGAGAGGGAGGAAAAAGAGAAAGGTGGGAGAGTGAGATGGAGAAAGGGAGGGAAGGAGGAAAGTGAAAAGGGAGGAAAGGAGGGATGGAGGGAGGGCAGATGTGAGGGGGTGAAGATGGGAGGGAGGGATGGAAAGAGGTAGAGGGAGAAGAGATGGAGGGAGAAAGGAGAGAGATTTATTTGTGGTTGTGATAAGAGAAAAGATTGGAAAAGAGGGAAGGATGAAGTGTACAGTAGTAGGATAGACTAGGGCAGGGTAGGGAAGAGAAGAGGAAAGGGATGGGATGGGATGAGGGAAGTAAAGGATAGGATAGGATAAGAAAGAGTGGTCATGAATAGGATGGAATAGGGTGAGAAACATAAACAATATGAACAAGTTATGACACACACACACACACACACACACACACACACACACACACACACACACACACACACACACACACACACACAGAACAAAATAGCTACTGAATGATCTGTTAAGGTGGTAATATAATCCCTATAATATGTCACATTGACGACCATAGTAACATACAGGTCTATAATCGCTCTCTTGCCGCTTCCTCTACGTTGGAGGTAAAAAGTAAGGAAGATAATTAGAGGTATAATGGATAGAGGGGATAATGATGGAAATAAAGACGATGATAATAGGGGGGAAATAGGGTGATTTAGTGAGGAAATGAGAGATTAGGGGGAGGGAAATTTCGTCTTAAAGTGAGGAGGGTTGTTGGTTGTTGTAGAAACGACAACAACAACAACAACAACAACACCGATAATAACAAAAATACAATAACAACAACACCAACAACAACAACACCAACAACAACAACACCAACAACAACAACAACAATAATAATAATAATAATAATAATAATAATAATAATAATAATAATAAATGATGTTTCTGTACATTTCATTTATTAACTCGTAAACAAGAGTACAGAACAAATACAGATAACGATACAAGTACAGGTACATATCCAGGTAAACAACACGGTACAGTTGCAGGTACAGGTAAACGTACAAATACAGGTACAATTACAGGTACTTCACTAATTAGGTAATTAACAGTTAAGTGGAAGAATATATGATAAAAACAGTACAGACAGTATCTAATACCGAAGGTAAATAAAATATTGATAAAAATTTAAAATAATTATAATCCATATTAATCCTTCAACCCGTTTTTTATAAATTTTTCAGTTTTTTTTAATCTGGGATAGAGAAGAATCTATGATAAATAAGAGGAACAGAGGAAACAGCAATAGATTAGAGAGGTTAGGAAACTTTAATAAATGGAGGAAACAGAACCAAAAACATTAAATTAATGGAAATTATACATATCATGACAAAGCAAAATAATAATAATTTTCCCCCATTTTTATTATATTTTCCATTTTCTGTTTACCGATTGAGGCAAAGGAAGAACCAATAAAAGAAAGGAAATACGACAGACAGGAATAAATTCGGGAATTGGGACACAAGGTGATAAAGAAGTAAAAAAAAAAAAATAAAATAAAATACTCTACCCCTTCACCCTCTACTGTACACCTTTCCCGCGTTTTCTCTTAATTTTTTTTCCACGTTCTAATTACCTGGAGAGACGTTTATTTCTCAATTTATAGTCGAGTAGGTCATTAAATCTTGGTTGGCTACTGGGCTACAGGTGGTGGGTCTCTCTCTCTCTCTCTCTCTCTCTCTCTCTCTCTCTCTCTCTCTCAACGTCAAACCTAACGAGAGCAATAGAGGTAAAAGGGGGAAAGAGAATAAGAGAGAGAGAGAGAACGATCAAACGAGACACAGACAGACAGACAGACAGACAGACAGACAGACCACATCCAAACATCGTAAAGTAAAAATAAAAAAAATCCAACAACCTTAAAATGTTTCATATTTTATCGTCTTTTTCTGTTTTATTCATCTACTTATTTTTTATTATTATTATTCCCATTTTCTCTTTTGTCTGCTATATAAACATGATAGGGTATGTCAGTCTTCCCGATACCCACCTGGATTGACTGACATGACTGACAATGGATTTTCTGTCTGAGGGAGTTTTTTTTTTATTATCATATACACCGCTGGGCCATAAGACGTGACCTCCCCACTACCGCAGCTTTGACCTGGCCTTGGTTACTTTTGTGGACTGATGTAAAAGTTGAGTTTTTACCAATCGATTCTGTGAAAGAATCAGGAGAATTTTTGCAGAGAGAGAGTGAGAGGTGGAGTCAGTATGGGTTGGAGGAGGGAAGGTGAGTGGTTATTGAGGTAAGGGGAGGGAGGGAGGGAGGAAAAGGGGTGCAGGTGAGGGAGGTTAAGATGGGTTGGAGGGGGGGGAGGGAGGGAGCATATGTGAACGAGACCAGGTTAGAGGGGGGGGCTGGTAAGGAAGGAGGGAGGGAGGCTAGACGGGAAGGAGACAGTTTGAAAGGGTAAAAGGGAGGGAATGAGAGACGGGATGGAGGGAGGCTAGAAGGGAAGGAAAGAAGAGAAGGAGGGAGGGAATGGGAGAGGCTAGGAGGGAGGGAATGGGAGAGGCTAAGAGGGAGGGAATGGGAGAGCTTGAAAGAAGAGAATGAAGGAAGGAGGGAAGCTAGGAGGGAGAAAGGGAGAAAGAGGGAGAGAAGGAAGGAGAGAGGGAGGGAGAGCGACCACTGTTTATGGGCCGGGCTGGGGCGGTGTGGCGGCAGAGGCAAGATAAGTATCGCCTGGCCATCAAGACTCCACCATGGGCCGTTTCCCCAGACCCCAGTCATGTTGGTGGTGGCGGCGTCGTCCAGGGGCCCGCTGCCGACCACCGACAACCTCAGCTATTTTCCCAGTTGGGGACTAATGGCTTACAAGGCAACACCGCGGGATCGGACTCCGGAAAATGCATGCGTGAATTCCGTTACCGTGTTGTTGTTGTTGGTCAAATTTCCTAAAGAGACGAAATTTATCCGTAATCCAAGAGTGTCCCGATATTGTTGTTAGCGGTGTTTGTGTTGTGAGTTGTTATTGTTGTTGTTAGCGTTGTTAGCGTTGTTATTGTTATTATTGCTGTTATTGCTGTTAATGTTGTTATTTGTGTTGATATTGTTGTCCATATAAGATGAGACAATTATATTCACTCTTCCAAATAAGGAGATGTGTTAATGTTTACATGTTGATGAATCTTACGGATGTTAATTTGTGTTGTATTTCGGAGTCGGGAACTACAAGGAAATATTAGCCACTTAAGCTTATATCACCTTAAGTAATGCTAACCTAACCTAACCTAATCCCCTTGGTAGCGTTAAGGTGTTTAATCATCAGGTGATATAAGGTGGGGGGGTGGGGGCTAATCTTCAGGTGTAAAATACCAATAACAGTAGCACTTGCGTCTCACCTCTGTACTGTTACTCAAGTTATCCCAAACATCAGATAATATATGAAGTAAAAATCCAGGTAATAAAATCAATTAACTTCTTACACACACCTGTACAACAAATTCACACACTGATCAAGTTTGTTTACGAATAGAAAGTAAACAAACGATCCCTCTCCAATAAACAAACATCGACAAATATAAACAAACACACAAACCAAAAACACCTTAAAATTAAGTACATGGTAACCAACTTGCCTCAAACCACAAAAAATAAACCACCAAAATAAAACAACAGTGAAGATTAAACCTTTCTTCACACCTGCCTAACACCACCTCCACACCTCTGGCTAGGGTGAACCTTTGCTCTCGGACCAACAACTCGCAGTCAAATATCCCAGACCTGAACCCTGTAGGCGAGGTGCACACGGCACATTTATCTCCTGAAGGACCATTGATTTCCATCCGCCTGCATGTAGGAATCCACTGACACGAGCCTGGGGGAGGGCGCCGGTCCTTACGCGGGAGAGACGTGCCCTTACGACCCCGCGATAACCGCCCCTGCGCCATCAGGGAAGAGAGGTGCGATTACCTGACGGAGGTGAGGGCGTCCGGGGTACATGGGTACTCGTATCATCGCCTGGGAGAAGTAATTAAAGATGAGGAGTGTGTGTGGTTTGATATTCGTGCTGAGGAACGCATCTTAATTCTCTCTCTCTCTCTCTCTCTCTCTCTCTCTCTCTCTGTCAAATCTTCACTCCGACATTATAGCGTACTGAAGCAGCTCTGTGTTGTCCAGGATACGGGTTATGTGCTGTGGTCGTACCTGCCTTGTGGTCGTACCTGCCTTGTGGTCGTACCTGCCTTGTGGTCGTACCTGCCTTGTGGTCGTACCTGCCTTGTGGTCGTACCTGCCTTGTGGTCGTTATGAGTTGTGACTTCACTCTTCTCCGTCAATTGGAGTTTCGGTGGACGACCTTGAGTACGTTAATTTAACCTTTTGAGTACAATTACTTAATCTACTGTGTACAATGACTTAATCCCTTTACTACGATGACTTATTCCCTTGAGTACAATGACCAACCAACTCACGCCAATTTTGAACCCCTGAACTTAAATAGGTGTTAAGATTCAGGTGTGTTGGGGTTCAGAATCAGTATGGTGCCGATTATGAACCTCCTCACAGAACCCCTTAAGGCACCATTGGCAGGTTAATTAATAGGGAAGACAGCAAGAAGCAGCAACATTCACAGGTATACAGACGCTATACACCTTTTACCCATTAGAATCGAGACCTATTAGGAATGGGACTTATTGGGTGAGAACCTATTAGCAATGGGGACTGTTATGATTAGCTCAATTAGCAGAAGGGTCTGTTAGAATTTAAGGTTATTATGACTAGGGCCTATTAAGACTGGAAGGCCTATTATCAATGGGGTCTATTAGTTCTTCCTCTTATCAGCAATGGGGCCTATTAATACTGGAGTCTGTTATAACTTGATGTATTAGCACAGGGACCTATCAAGACTGGTTCCTAATAGATCTTGAACCTATTACCACTGGGGCCTATAAGCACAGGGCCTATTAGAACTAGGGCCTATTAGGACAAGGTCCCCACCCTTCACCCGTCACCAAAAACAGCTGCAGCAGTTCACATTCTCCAACAAGCTTCCCACAAACCACACAAACCATCGTTACCTGCCCTACCCTAATGGCCAGTTATCACCTGCGTCTCTGATAGTATCGGGGAAAACTCAGCCACGGGGAGGGATGGTTTGGTTAGGTCAGTCAGTCAGTTAGTCAGTCAGTTAGTTAGTTAGGCCCG
Source organism: Homarus americanus (assembly GCF_018991925.1). Lineage (NCBI taxonomy): Eukaryota > Metazoa > Arthropoda > Malacostraca > Decapoda > Nephropidae > Homarus > Homarus americanus. The sequence goes on from NW_024743588.1 coordinate 283,626, forward strand.
GCCAAACATAATTAGTTGAGGTCTGGTGATGTGATCTACTGACAAGAGATAGGGGACGGCCTTCTCTTGGTCGTGAGGGAGAGGTGGGGAGGGGAGGGTAGGATAGAAGAGACGGGGAAGAAGAGAGGGTCTGGTCGGGTAGGGGAGGTGAGGGCCGGGAAAGAGAGATCAGGGGAGGTGGGGTGGGGAGAGTCTATTACAGGATGGGAGTTGGAGAGAATCTAGTAAGGGGAGGGAGGTGGGGAAGACTTGTTGAGGAGGGGAGAGGTGGAGAGGATATTCTAGTGTGTGTTTAATAATAATAATAATAATAATAATAATAATAATAATAATAATAATAATAATAATAATAATAATAATAATAATAATATTAATAATATTAATTAACGGTTATTGAAAGAGCATGGCAGCCGGAAGGCTGAAAATATACAGTTACATAATTGGGGAATGGGTCACTTGATTGAGAAATAATATACAAGTAACATAAGTGATACAAATATGATATATAATAACAAGGTGGGGAGAAGGTCATACTACAGGGCATTTCAACATAGTGATAGTGCAAAAAGGTAGATTGGCTGGGAGTGAATACACTGGTTGATTACGAGTTGTTGATAATTTTTACAATGGTTGGGACTGGGCTTTTCTTATAGCGATCACTACGTGCTCGTATTGGCTGGATGCGGTTATGGTATCGAACAGCAATTCGCGGACGAGGGATTTCGGGTGATAGTAGGAGCCGGTGTCGAGGATGGTGCAGAAGCTTCTCACCAAATTTGCAGATGAGGTCGTGGTGATGATCAGAGAGAGCCGAGAGGGTCAGTGTGTTAAGCGCTTCTTGATATGTGGAGTGGGAGGGGGAGAGAATAATCTTGCATGCCCTCTTTTGCACTTTTTCTAGGTGTTTCCGTTGTGTGGCATTTAGGGAGGAAGACCAGGTGGGGGAGGTATAGATGAGCTTGGGAAGTATGAACGTTGAGTAAACACTGAGGAGCTCGGGCGCAGGAACTCCGAGGAGGTGGAGACGAAAACTGAAAGATTTGACAACTGTACTGATGCTTGTTTTCCAATTTAGTATGTTATCTATACAGTACAGTAGTGACGCCGAGGAGCTTGGTGGAGTCAACATCCTGGAGTGTGTTGGGGTCCAAAGTAATGGGGGGAGGTGGGACAAGGTCGGAGGAGAGGTTGATATGCTTAACCATGGTTTTGGTATGGTTGATGGTGACGTGGTTGTTGGTGGCCCAATGTTGGAGGCTGTTCAATAAATTCTGAAGGGCTGTGTATTCAGGAGCCGAGCTGTTGACACTAACTCTAATGGTGGAGTCGTCTACATATTTCCAGCGAGCAGGGGTTTCTCCTAGGGCATCATTGATAACAATAAGGAAACAGAGCGGTCCCATCTTGGTGCCTTGGGGGACGCCACAGGTGAGTGACTGAAAAGTGGAGACAGCTCCTCGGAAGTGTACGGCTTGACGTCGGTCACTTAGGAAGTCTGTAAGCCATGGTGTAAGACTTCTTCGAAACCCGAGGTCGATAGCTATGTTGATGATTAAATTGTGGTAGACTAGGTCAAATGCTTTGGTGAAGTCAATGAAGGCGACAGCCACAGACGTCTTTCGTTCTTCCAGATGGCAGTATATATAGTCGAGAAAGCTGATAAGAGATAGAAGATCTAACACCCAGCATCAGTCGTCCCTCATCTGGTCTCCACCTCCTGGCCCTGGCCCTTCAGGTGGTTCATCATCTGCAGGTGACCACACACACACACACACACACACACACACACACACACATACACACACACACCATAATGTCTGTATATATACAAGAATATAGCAATGCCAGGCAGGTAATGGCACTAACTACACACCCACAGCCAATTAGGGACAACTTTCTACCTATGAGACACAACCCTTCCATCACCTGGTCTGATGCTGTTATTACGACAGTTGTTAAGGCGGTTGTGGTGCATGGAATGGTGATGAGGAAGGCAGGTGGTGTGTGTGTGTGTGTGTGTGTGTGTGTGTGGGGTATATAGTGTATCTGTGTACCTGTGGTCTCTCAGGTGTATCCCCTTATGAGACTAATTAACACATCCTGGTACACCTTGACTTTATTCCTCCCCTTCTTCTCCCCCAACACCCCATCACTCAACATCACTTAACGTCACCATCATCTTCATCACCATTTTCATCATTCATTTCGCCATCATCATCATCTTCGACCCCAGCATCATGATCATCATCATCATCATCATCATCATCATCATCATTCATCTCGCCATCATCATCATCATCATCAACATCACCATCATCATCATTCATCTCGCCATCATCATCATCATCACGTTACTCACTATCATCATCACCATCACAGGAGCAGCATCATCATGAAGTGTACCCAGATGCCGCCGTAAAACACCCCGTGTACGCCCGTTCGTCTACCACCTGATGGCAGCCTCCGCGTCCCATTCATTACAGAGATCCATTCATTACTACACATTATTGTCGCGATGGATGATGTTCTTTCCCGGGGCCTTCCAGGGTGAGTGGTTCCTTCCCTAAGTATGTCCACCCCCTCCTCTTCATCCTTGTTCCTCCTCCCCCTCGCCCTCTATCTTTCTTCCTCCCATCCCTTCCTCCGCCATCCATGTCCCCCCACCCCAAAATCCTCGTCCCCCAACTCCTCCTGCCCCCATCCTTGTCCCCCACCTCTTCCTGCCCCCTTCCTCGTCCCCCCACCTCTTCCCTGCCCCTTCTCGTCCCCCCCACCTCTTCCTGCCCCCTTCCTCGTCCCCATCTTTCCTCCCCATCCTCGTCCCCCCCCCCCTCCTCCCCTGCCCCCCTTCTCGTCCCCCATCCTTTCCTCCCCCATCGTCATCCCCTGTCCTGTCTTCCCCCATCTCGTTCACTTCTGTTATGACAAATAGTTCATTCTCAAAAGGTTCCGTCGTTAAATTCCTCCCTCCTCCCCTATCTCCTATCCTCGTCTCCCCACCCCCTTTCCTCCTCCCCCCACAAGTTATATAAAACAACTAACGATATATTTGTCAATCAGAGATAATAATGCTCTTTAACTACAGTAAGAGACGTTTTGTGTTGTGGTGTACATCTGTCACCTGTAGGGCCGGGGTGTGTCAGGGCACACATTGATGGACAGCGAGAGAAGGTACTGCCTGTGCTTGTTCCTGATATGGGGCCACTTTGCACTATAGCGGGCCACTCTGTGTTATGACGGGCCACTCTACACTATAGCGGGCCACTCTCCTCTATAGCGGGCCACTCTGCACTATAGTGGGCCACTCTCCTCTATAGCGGGCCACTCTGCACCTGTAAGAGATCCTGGCCGGAGATGTTCATCACACAAGTACTAATTATGGCCACATGACGTCATAATTAGTTACAAGATGAGGGGATCACCTCACCTGGTGATTAAACTCCTTAACCAAACGTAACCTAAACTAACCTAAACTAACTTACCCCTAACCTTACTATAATCTTTACCTAACCTAACCTAACCCACTTCTCCCCAGGTAGCGTTAGGGTGTTTAATCATAAGAGGCAATAAGCTAGGGTGTCTAATCTGCAGGTGAGCCGATGAGTAATGGCAGGAGTAGGTGGATTGTGGTGTGAGTTATTGTGATTGTAACATGAGGCTCCCTGTATCATGACTAACCTCCACCTATTAATTATCGTAAATCCTTAAGCTGTTTGTCATAGTTACGTTAACCTTTACCTGTCTCTTCAACTGACTGGACAGGTGAGGGAGATTTTTATCCCACGCTAGCTTACTGTATGTCTGTCTGCCACGGGTTCTCTCTCTCTCTCTCTCTCTCTCTCTCTCTCTCTCAGACTTAACCAGATCAAGTTAAACATTGCAGCACACAACACGTGTTTGAAGTTTTGGCTACCAGCTTATACCCCGACCAACCAGCCCCGAACAACCACCCCCGACCAACCATCCCCGACCACCAAGACTGCACAATGATTAGGAGTCGAAATTGCGGTAGTTGGTGGTAATTGGAAGGGTCGTGCATGTTATATACAAGGCGTCAGATTGACCTTAAATCCGGGGCCTTCATTGAGGATTACTTTAATCCAGTGTAATCTAGGTTGATTTATCCTTAATGCAAGCGTCATGTTAAGGTGGGATTATGGCTTAAATATATGATGGTTTTGGGGCGGTAGGGGGAGGGGGGTGGGGTGCTTCCGGTGTGTTTTGTGTGTGTGTGTGTGTGTATGTATCTCTCTCTCTCTCTCTCTCTCTCTCTCTCTCTCTCTCTCTCTCTCTCTATCACTTTAAAATTCTGTACCACCATTATCTCAGCAGTATCCAACACACACACACACACACACACACACACACACACACACACACACACACACACACACACACACACACACTTACATAAGATTACCCCCCTCTTTCGACCCACGACGCACTCCGCCCTTCACCTGTCGTAAGTAAACGCATAAATACGCACAAATATGCATAATCGGGGCGTATTTTCTCCTCCTTCTGGGCTGATCGTCGTCACGTTATGAGAGCAGGTAATGAGGTGTGTCTGAGGGTAGTGTTTCAACTGTCTTGTGTTAATATGGGCACACCTGTTGTTCTCTCTCGCTCTCTCTCTCTCTCTCTCTCTCTCTCTCTCTCTCTCTCTCTCTCTCTCTCTCTCTCTCTCTTTACTCGTTTGTTTGTTCTTGTTCTTTTTTGTGTTTTATGGGTTTTCTTATTATTGTTATTGTTATTATTATTCCTGTTGTTGTTGTTGTTCATCTTGTTCTTGTTCTTGTTCTTCTTGTGATTGTTCTTGTTGTTCTTGTTGTTGTTCTTCTTTCTCTTGTTCTGGTTCTTCATCTTCTCCTTCTTCATCTTGTTTTTGTTGTCCTCCTCCTCCTCCTCCTCCTCCTCCTCCTCCTCCTCCCTCCTCCTCCTCCTCCTCCTCCTCCCTACCTCCTCCCTCCTCCATCCTCCCTCTCTCCTCCCTCTTTCCTCCTCCTCCTCCTCCTCCTCCCTCCTCCTCCTCCTCCTCCCCCTCCTCCCTTACCACCCACAGGACAGGTTTAAATAATAAAATAAACTCACTTCCCATAAATTTACTCTTAATTCAACAGGATTTTTTCTCTGCCTCTGTTGTAAATATTTGTCTAAATGTCTTCAATTTTTTTATAAGCTTTTTACTGTCTCTCGTTTATAATTTATTCTTTTGTTATCTTCTATTGAAATACATCAGGTTTAGTTAAGGATGTTTTCTTTATTCAGTCTTATGTGTTTATTTGATCTCTCTCTCTCTCTCTCTCTCTCTCTCTCTCTCTCTCTCTCTCTCTCTCTCTCTCTCTCTCATCCTTAAAGCCTCCTCCTCCTCCCCGCCTTCATCACCAATTCCACCTCCATCATTTTTCGTACCCACCTATCTCTTCCTCCTCCTCCCTTTTCTTTCTTTCTTTTTCTTTCTTTCTTTTCTTTCTTTCTTTCTCCTCCTCCTCCTTCCCCTTATTTCTCTCCCTCTTCTTATTCTCTTACCTCTTTCCTTTCTTCCTATATTTGTTCTTACTTACCTCCCCATTCTCCTCCTGCCTCCCTCTCCTCATTCTCTCAAATCCTCCTCCTTCATATCTCCTTCCCTCTCCCCTCTCCCACTCTTCCATTCAACTCTCCTTTCCTCTTCCTTCCCCCTTTCCTTTTTCCTCCCTCTCCTCATCTCTTTTCACATTCTCTCCTTTTTTCTCCTCTCTCCCTTCCCTGTCTCCACATCTCCTCCCTCGCTCCCTTCTTCCCCTCTCACCTCTCCCCTCCCTCTCTCTCACCTCTCCCTCCCTCTCCCCTCTTTTACCTCTCCTCCTCTTCCCTCTCACCTTCTCCTCCTCTCCCTCTCACCTCTCCCTCCCTCTCCCCCTCTCTCTCACCTCTCTCCCTCCTTCTCCCCCTTCACTCCTTCCCTCCCCTCTCACCTCTCCCTCCCCTCTCTCCCTCTCACCTCTCCCTTCTCCCTGTCTCACCTCTCCCTCCCTCTCACCTTCCATCCCTTCTCCTCACTTCCTCCCTCTCCCTGTCTCACCTCTCCCTCCCTCTCCTTTTTCCTCCCTTCCCCGTCTCATTCCCTCCTCGCTCCCCTTCCCTCTCACCTCCCTCCCTCTCCCCTCACCTTCTCTCCCTCCTCTCCCTCTCACTCTCCCTCCCTCTCCCCTGTCTCACCTTTTCTCCTCCTCTCCCTCACCTCTCCTCCTCTTCTCCTCCCTTCACCTCTCCCCTCCTCTCCCACATATAAATGGGGTACTCGGTCAGAAACACAATTCATCCTCTGATATATGATCCACCTCTCTCACTCTCTCATCCTGTTTACTCTCTCCTTCCTTTTTATCACTGTTCTCTTCTCTTCCTATCTTTAATTCATTCTCCCCCGCCCTTCTCTTAACCCTGGCCCCCAAGTTACTTTTTTTTTAGTCTGTGCCTGAACAATAGTCGTTTTTATTATTATTATTATTATTATTATTATTATTATTATTATATATATTATTAGTCTCCTATCTTCCCTTCCCTCCTCCCTTTCTACCCTTCCTTCATACCACTCACCTCCCTGCCCCCTTCACTCTCCTTACCCTTCCCTTCATACCCCCTACCCCCTTCCCATCCACTTTCTCCTTACCCTTCCCTCCTTCCTTCCCTCCTCCCCCGTTGAGAAATACACAAGCATCCCTCAGGACCGGACCCATCCACTACAGAAATCTGATCCACTACTTCAAGGAACACTATTATATGTGATGCTGGTCTTCCTCTTTATGTGTGTGTGTGTGTGTGTGTGTGTGTGTGTGTGTGTGTGTGTGTGTGTGTGTGTGTGTGTGTGTGTGTGTGTGTATGTGTGTGTGTCTTCTTCTTCTTCTTCTTTCTTTTTTCTTTTTTTCTTTTTTCTTTTTTCTTCCGCAATGACTATTTAATTATTGTAATATTTTAAGTTTGTACAGTTTATTTAACGAACCTAACCTAACCTAACCTGACCTAACCTAACCTAACCTAACCTAACCTGACCTAACCTAACCTAACCTAACCTAACCTAACCTAACCTGACCTAACCTGACCTAACCTGACCTAACAACCTAACCTGACCTGACCCGACCAACCTAACCTGACCTAAACCAACCACAACAGTGAGAAATAATCAATATCGTGTTTAATAGAACAGTTTACACGGACCAGAGAATCAGCTGATTTATATCTGAGGTCTCTGGCTGTCCGGGAGACGACAGCCTCTCACCCCATCACCTTTTCCCATTGCGTGCTGGCGGCCTCAATGTGGTTACTCGGTATAATGGGTAATGGGAACGGGAGGATGAACAATAACGACTAATGGAAGAGAGAGAGGCCGCTAATAATGGTTAATGGTATGGAAGGATAGAGAGAGAAGGAAAGAGAGCGAAAGAGAGACTGAATTAAAGCCAGTTGATGTTTAGAGGAGTCAGGTTTGTGATGTGCCATTGGGTCATTTTACCTGAACCCGCTACCGACACGGGATGAAATTGATTTGTGGGTTGAGAACTTGTAATAAGAAAATTGTTTTATTGGGAATTATTTTGTTTTTGTTTTATAATCTTTATGATGAATAAGACAATGATAGATATATTACAATGTCCTTCTCTCTGTTATATGTGACCTATATTCAAACACCAGGTGAGGTCAGGTCTCTCTCTCTCTCTCTCTCTCTCTCTCTCTCTCTCTCACTTAAAGAAGGAAAGCCGACCCCAACGTACCGTAAAACCATTCTCAGAGATGGAAGAGGGAGACGGGAATAATGAGGGATAACAGAGCATGATGAAGGTGAATAATGAAAGGTAAAGAGAGGGGAAGAGGAAGAGAGGGGAGAGAAGGGCGCTAAATAGGAATAATTCAGATATGATGAGGGATTGACAGGTGTAGAGAGGGAGAGAAGGAGAGAAAGGAGAGACAATGAGATGATGGTGATGATAGTGACGGCAAAGTGATGAAAGTGGTATGGATATAAGATAGATAGATATATATATGATGTTATATAAATAGATTGATAGATAAGATGGTTATATAAATGGATAGATAGACAGATAGAGATAGTTATATAGATAGATAGGATAGATAGATAGATAGATAAGATTTAATAGCCTCCCTTCCCCCTCCTCACCTTAACTCAACCTCTACTCTCCCTTCCCTACCTTCCTCCCCCCTTTCCACCCTCCATCATTTCTCCTACCCCCTATTCTCTTCCCTTCTTCTTTTTCCTCATCCTCTCTCCCCCACCTCCCTTTACTCCTACCTTTCCTATCCCTCCTCTCCCATCTTTTCATTCCCTTCCCTCTCCTCTTCCAATCCGTTTCTCCTTCAATATCCTCACCTTTCCCTTCCTCTTCCACCTCTTCTAGCGACTCCTTCCTCCTCCCCTACACACAACACCAGGTACTACAGGTGTTAACGAGCCGCACAATATCACCAGCACCATTACCACTTAGTCTTATCTTCAGTAAACACGACTCTTGAGATACCTGCTATCTCCTTCACCATCAACACCTGAGATGACAAATACATTATTTATCCCACGGGGTGTGTGTGGGGGTGAAGACGAAAGGAGGAGGAAGATATAGGATAGGGAGAATGGATAGAAGGAGAGAATGGTTAGGTGGTCGGAGGGTGAGGTTGAGTGAGGTTAGAGGCAGTCAACACACAACATGCCTGGTGGTGATGGTGGATGGTGGTCATGGTGGTGATGGTGGGATGGTGGATGATGGTGGTGATGGTGGTGATGGTGTTGGATGGTGGTGATGGTGGTGATGGTGATGAGGTGATGGTGGTGATGTGATGGTGGTGATGGTGGTGATGGTGACAACAATAACATGCTAGCAGTAAGACCAACAACAACATAACAACAGCAGTAAGAACAAAAACAACACAGCAACAACAACCACCACCACAGTAGCAACAACAATAGAAACATAACAGCAACAACCACAACAACAACAACCACCACAGTAACAACAACAACCACCAGTAACAACAACAACCACACCACAACAGCAGCAGCAGCAACACAAGAACAACAACAACCACAGCAAACAACAACCAACAGTAACCACAACCACAGCAACAACAACCACAGCAACAACAACCACAGCAGCAACAACCACACAGCAACCACAACCACAACAGCAACCACAACCACAACAGCAACCACAACCACAACATCAACCACAACCACAGCAACAACAACCACCACAGTAACAACAACAACCACGCCACAACAGCAGCAGCAGCAACACAAGAACAACAACAACCACAGCAACAACAACCACAACAGCAACCACAACCACAGCAACAACAACCACAGCAGCAACAACAACCACAGCAGCAACAACCACAGCAGCAACCACAACCACAACAGCAAACACAACCACAACAGCAACCACAACCACAACATCAACCACAACCACAGCAACAACAACCACCACAGTAACAACAACAACCACACCACAACAGCAGCAGCAGCAACAACAAGAACAACAACAACCACAACAACAACCACAACAGTAACCACAACCACAGCAACAACAACCACAGCAGCACAACAACCACAGCAGCAAATAACAACCACAGCAGCAACAACAACCACAGCAGCAACAACAACCACAGCAGCAACAAACCACAGCAGCAACAACAACCACAGCAGCAACAACAACCACAGCAGCAACAACAACCACAGCAGCAACAACAACCACAGCAGCAAAAAACACAAACAACACAGCAAACCGACCAACCAAACCACGCAGCAAAACAACCACAGCAGCAACCACAACCACAGCAGCAACAACAACCACAGCAGCAACAACAACCACAGCAGCAACAACAACCACAGCAGCAAAACAACCACAGCAGCAACAACAACCACAGCAGCAACAACCACAGCAGCAACAACAACCACAGCAGCAGTAGCGTGACCAACACAGAGGGAGCACCACGCCCTGGCCTCATTGCGCGTGCCTGGTGGTGGTGGTGGTGGTGGTGGTGTGAGGGGGAGCCTAGACTACGCCAGTGTTCCTGTGTACACTTGGGAGGGTCGACTGCGGACCGCCCTCTCTCTCTCTCTACCTCCTCCTCCTCCCTCCGTCCCTCCCTCACGCACGTACACAAGCGACTGTTAACATCTATGTGTCTTCTGTAGTGAGTCTCTCTCCTGTAGGCGCTGGTGCCCCACGGGATCCAATAAGGAGAAGACTGAGGTGTTCGTGTTCAGGGCACCACCAGTCTGTGTTGTTGGTGACCCGAGACGCACGCCACATACTTGCCACAGTACAGGAATGGCTGTTTGGTGATTTCATTGTGTTGGTGACATATATATTCACAGCTACAGGATTTTGTGTCCAAGAGTAAAGGGATTTTTTCCAAGTGCGGATTTCAAGAGATTTATTTATTTTTTTTACATCACAAAAGGATTCTCGACAACCAGAAGACCTGTTGTGTGTGAGCCAAGCCAACCCCATCAATCAAGGTAAGTTGCAACAGTGATCGTGCACACTCTATTGTTGCTTAGGTATTTCACGCACACCCCCCTGCGCGCACACAACACACACGCACACACACACACACAACAACACACACACACACAACAACACACACACACACACACAAACACACAGCCTGCAATTTGTCGCAGTGAGTTGATGGATTACTTGTCACGTCCCACGCCTCTGTTGAGTGTCCAAATGGGCCCCTAGTTCTAATGGCCCCAATCTCATTGAGTCCTGTCCCAGGGCCCTTAATTAATGGACCCTAGTTCTAGCCCAGTTCTAGTGGGTCCCAGTCTTAATAGGCCCCAGTTCAATGGACCTTGATGTTAATGGGTCCCTATTATAAAGATTAGTTGGTAGGAGGGGACCCATAGGAGTGAAGGCCCTATACCACCTGTCGGACCATGCCTTATCTCCTCTTCCTGCACCACCTACTCCTCCTCCTTCCTCTTCTCCTCAACCACCCCTCCTCCTACTCCCTTCCTCTTCCTTCCTCTTCTTCCTGCACTATCTCCTCCGCCTCTTCCTCCTGCACCATGCCCCTCCCCCCCGCCCCTTCCTCCTGCACCATACCCCCTTCCTCCTGCACCATACCCTTCCTCCCCTGCCCCTTCCTCCCCCCTTCCTGCCTCCCTTCCTCCTGCACCTCCTTCCTCCCCTGCCTTCCTCCCCCCTGCCCCTTCCTCCTGCACCATGCCCCCTTCCTCCCCCCCTCCTTCTTCCCCCCTGCCTCTTCCTCCCCCCTGCCTTCCTCCCCCCCTGCCCTTCCTCCTGCACCATGCCCCCCTCCCCCCTGCCTTCCTCCCCTGCCTCTTCCCCTTCCCCTGCCCTTTCCTCCTGCACCATGCCCCCTTCCTCCCCTGCCCCTTCCTCCCCCCTGCCTCTTCTCCTGCACCATGCCCCTCCCCCTGCCCTTCCTCCTGCACCATGCCCCTTCCCCCCTGCCCTTCCTCCTGCCATGCCCCTTCTCCCCCTGCCCTTCCTCCTGCACCATGCCCCTCCCCCCCTGCCCCTCTAATCGTCTCGTACAACATGTTAGAGATACTGATGGTGTCTCTCTGTGTTGGTTGTGGTTGTTTTGGTCCGGCTGTGTTTATCAGTTGTTACAACCTTAAGTAGGAAGGTGTTGGGTTATACACAGGTGAGTGTTGTTGTGTACCTGGTGAGCCCCTCTCTCTCTCTCTCTCTCTCTCTCTCTCTCCTTAAAATGAAGAAAAGGAGGAATGGTGTAGAAAAAATGACAGACAGACAGACAGTGAAGAAAAGAATAAGACAAACAGAAGAAGGCCGATGCACAGAGGAGAAAGACAGACAGACAGACAAACAGACATAAAGAGAGAGAGAGAGAGAGAGAGAGAGAGAGAGAGAGGAGGTACTTCAAGACAAACACCATCCTTCATTACCATTTCCCAGAGCCCCTTGCATGTACACGATCCCTCACCAGGTGACTCATCCATACCTGTCCCTCTACCACTATCACCCTCCTAGCCATACCTGTTCCTCTACTACCATCACCCTCCTAGCCTTACCTGTTCCTCTACCACCACCACCCTCTTAGCCATATCTACTCATCCTTCTATTCACTATCCACTCTCCTTCGTATTTATCTTTCTCCCATGATCACCCTCAATTGTCTAACCATCCGAGTTCTTGGTACCTCCCTTTTCACCCTCTAACCACCTGGCCCTATTCTCTCTGTTTCAAGCTTATTCATCTTACTGTCCACCCTATCTTATCCCAAGCTGATATGGCCGTCCTTCCCTCCTAGCCATACCTGTCCGTCTCCTAGCTTCGCCCTCCTAGCCATACCTGTCCGTCTCCTAGCCTTGCCTCCCCAGCAGCCAAAACCTTCCAGATAAGAGGGGGAGTAAACACGGCCTCACGTCAACAGCCGGGAGGGTAAACACAGGGAGGCGCTGGAGGGGTCCTCGTCGTCAAGTTGTCCCAGTAGTAATTGCTCGTAACATCAAAGAGTGCCACTGCTAGCAGAAGGCGGGCGAACGTTTGCTTGGCGTAGTTTTCATAGTCGTGTCATTCCGGGCTGAAAAAAAAAGATGGATGACACTGGCGAAGATTTTGATGAGCTCAAAGTGTAAAAGTGACACGAACGCTTGTCTGGCGTAGTTCCCATAGTTATGTTGTTGTGTTATGAAGGTATGTCAGACGAAGCATTATCTGACGAGGCTTCAATAAGCACAATATGTGGACTGGAGAGTAAGATGAGGTGTTGGTGGCTGGCGCTGGCTCCCCCCGTCAGTAAAGAACCTTGATGGACGTCGCTGGTCGCCTATAAATCCTTCTTCCTTGTCTCCGTCAGATGAAGTTATTCATAAGAGAACACAAGGAGGTAATACAAGGGCCATGAGGTACACCCCCCAATGGCCCACCACTTGCCCATATCTGTTATATTTACAGCCTGGAAAAATGGCTCTAAGTGCCTGATGGCCACAATGGGCTTCCAGACACCGCAGCTTATATAAACAAAACCATCCATACCACGACCCGGAACTACACTCCTTCAAAAACAACATCCAGTACCTCCCTTACCCATGACAACAAGAATAAAAACAACTGTTCACTAACAAAAGAAATTCCTCAAATTCCTAAATGGGAATCGAATGGGAATGACAGTATCGTTCTAGCTGGCGACTTTTGGCACCCTCTTCACCATTCCAGGGCCGACCAGGATATATTGATTCCCTGGGTCGCCGAGCTGGTGGTGGTGGAGGTAGTGGTGGGGGGTAGTACTAGTGGTGGTAGTAGTAGTGGTAGTGGTGGGGATAGTGGTGGGGGTAGTGGTGGTAGTAGTGGTGGTGGTAGTGGTCGTAGTATTGGTGGTGGTAGTAGTTGTGGTGGCAGTAATGGTGGTAGCAGTGTTGGTAGTAGTGGTAGTAGTAGTGGTGGTAGTGGTGGTGGTAGAAGTGGTGGTAGTAGTTGTGGTGGCAGTAATGGTGGTAGTAGGGTAGTAGTAGTGGTGGTAGTAATGGTAGTAGTGGCGGTGGTAGAAAGTGGGTAGTAGGTAGTAGTAGTGTAGTAGTAGTGGTAGTAGTGTGGTGGCAGTACGGTAGGAGTGGTGTTAGTAGTGGTAGGTAGTAGTGGTGGTAGTAGTGGTGGTGGTAATGGTAGTAGTAGTGGCGGTGTTAGTAGTGGTGTAGTAGTAGTAGTAGTGGTGGTGGCAGTAATGGTAGTGGTGGTAGTAGTTGTGGTGGCAGTAATGGTGGTAGTAGTGGTAGTAGTAGTGGTGGCAGTAATGGTAGTAGTGGTGGTGGTAGTAGTGGTGGTAGTAGTAGTGATGGTAGTAGTAGTGATAGTAGTAGTGATGGTGGTAGTAGTGGTGGTAGTAGTAGTGGTGGCAGTAATGGTAGTAGTGGTGGCAGTAATGGTGGTAGTAGTGGTAGTAGTAGTGGTGGCAGTAATGGTAGTGGCGGTGTTAGTAGTGGTGGTAGTAGTTGCAGTGTCGGTGCCAGTCTGCCTGTCTGCCGGGGCTACGCTGTATGTGGGCTCACCAAACTTACCCAAGCCTCTGCTTTTATTATCGTCCATTGTTTCTCTTTCTTTTGTGATTCATTAATTTACTTCAATAAAATTATCCAAAATTGACCAATAGAAAACTACAGTATTGTTGGACTCGATGGTGTTCAGATCAATCAGCACACACTTTACCCGCATACGAGTGGACTTTACTAATCCTCAGCTGACGTCACAGTGAACAATAACCAATCTCCTCACACCATACCCTAATGCACGTGGAATTTGCCAATCTTTAACTGATATCACGGCGATTAGGGACCAATCAAACGTACGCCATAACCCACATGCGCGTGGATTTTGCCAAATGTCGGAGGATGATCAGTGTGTGTGTGTGTGTGTGTGTGTGTGTGTGTGTGTGTGTGTGTGTGAGTAAGTTGTGTTTATTTTATGTATTGTATATGTATATCTATATGTATTAAGTGTAGGAGGATAATGAGTGCTCACCATCACACAATGACGTCATTATCACTACCCCCACTGATCACTATATAATCTGGCCACACTATTAATCACACGCTCGGTCCGGCCATTGAGAACCAGCGGACCTTGACGCCTTCCCCAGGTGGACCAGATATTGACCAGGGTATTGTGAAAGGTGAAAGGCATTGTGCAAATAATATCCCTATTGAACAAAATTCTCATTGGACTAAATCCCCACTGGATAAAGTACCCACTGGACAAAATACCCATTGGTTTAAGCCCCATCGGACAAAAATCCACTGGATTAATTCCCATTGGATTAGGTCTCCTTGGAAAAAATACCCACTGAATATTTTTTCACTGAACAAAATACCATGGTGAAAAAATCCCATTGAGTTAAAACCCAGAATACAATTTTGTTATATTATATTGAGTCACGTTCACTTTGTTATATTATACTGTATTGAGTTACGTTCACTTTGTCATATTATATTGAGCTACGTTCACTTTGTCATATTATATTGAGTTACGTTCACTTTGTTATATTATATTGAGTTACGTTACGTTCAATTATATTAAATTGAATTACGTTCGGTTTCGTCATATTAAATTGAGTTACTCTCCGTTTTGTTATATTAGATAACGTTATGTTCGTTTTTGTATTATTATTATTTAGAATTTGGTCGAACAAACTCGTGAATCAGCGAAACTTTAAACCCGTAAGAGACGACCGACAAATTGCTCAGCATATTGGAAGAACATCCGGCAGGCGGGAATTCTTAATAGTTCGCACAGATACATTACATTTCACTCATAACGACTGGCGTTACAAAGGCTTCTTGCTTAATAATTAATACAGTTTCTTGTGGTAAAAAAAATATCTAAACTGCGCTGATGGAGAGTTTGTAAGTGGGTGTATTAATATTTTATTCGTAGAAAAGTTGTGAAAAAAAATTGGGACGTATATTTGAAAATCCGAACCATTGATCTCCCCCTCCCTCAAGTGTCACCTCCAGCCAGTTCTCGACACCCATCGCTTTTTTCCTCCTCCTCCTCGTCGCCCTCTCTCTCTCTCCCTCCCCTCTCCTCCTTCCCCTCCCCCCTCCCCTTCCCCCTCCAGCTGTGTTATACGCTATTGTTATTCGGACTTCATCCAGTTATGAAATGAGATCGGAAATCAAGTGCCCCGCGCATCTGTCATCCCAGCACCCTTCGCCGCCGCCAGCCTAAAATATTTCCATTGTTTACATATTTCTTAATCCTCTCCGCAATCCCACAAATCCCAATTACTAGGACACCAATTTTTGCATTTTAAAACCAATTATGTAATATGATAAAATCAATTTGGTAGGCGGAGGTGAAAAGCCGATTAAAAAAACACACACACGCTGGGTTAAAAATGATTGAAATGGAACTAAAACAAAGCTCACGTGATGGCAACAGCCCCCGTGGTGAACGATCAATAAGGAGCTAAAATACAAGTGAACGAAACTCGGTGATAATTTGGTTGAGTTTTCCCATTTATTCGGAGATACTGACTTGGCCGGGCGGGCTGTAGGAAGCTAACGTCCAGTAGTATAGTTTATGTACACAGTAGTTCATTATCAAGAAAAGTTATGCAAAAATAAACAAACTGAGTTTATACTCGATATTTGCTCATTATGTGATTATTATTATTCATCAAGTAATATTTCACGCACAGGAATATTTAAAAGTTAATTTTCTTCTAAACTTTCAAATTATTATAAAACTTGATCATAAATTATAACTATTTTATAAATATTTACTCTATCCTTATTTATATACTTTTATAGAATCACTGAGAATATGTATAATATTTTTTCATAATTATTAACATTTTCAATATACTTTAATATATTGTCGCTTTTGTTTAGTTTATGACTTTAGTAATTTATCTTTTGTTTATTAATTTCCTTTGGGCTGATGAATAAAAGAGTAATAATAACACATTATACTGATGGTCGTTACTTGTTGGACTAATAAAAACGGTAAGAAGTAAAATAGATGAGTTTACACTTAATAAAATAATGTTTGTGTTTTATAACATTTGTGTAGAAGACTGAACGATGATTAACATAGTATTAAAAGTACTTACACGATTTAAGGTAGTCTCTCTCTTTAAACTTTCGTTTATCTGTCATCATATACACTCGTATATATATATATATATATATATATATATATATATATATATATATATATATATATATATATATATATACTTTCGCATTCTCTCTCGCTAAAGTCCCTCTCGTTATATTTCCTCGTTCAACTATTGGTGTTATGGTAATGTAATTAACGAGGGGTGATGGTTGAAGCCTTGTTAACGAGGAGGTCCTGATAACTGAGTATTGGAATATATTGTGAAACTCTCTCTCTCTCTCTCTCTCTCTCTTCCTATTCTACGTGATATAAAAAACAGAGACGAGAACAGAGTGAAAAGATAAAGAGAAAAAGAAAGAGAAAAAAGACAGACAGACATTTAGGAAATCAGATGATTTCGTGACCCAATGAGACTGAGCGAGAGAGAGAGAGAGAGAGAGAGAGAGAGAGAGAGAGAGAGAGAGAGAGAGAGAGTCACTTAGACTCCGCAATGAAATGAGACTGAAAACCGAGATGGACGCATACGATTGAAAGAAAAGAGATAGATAGATACAGAGAGAGAGAGAGAGATAGAGAGAGAGAGAGAGAGAGAGAGAGAGAGAGAGAGAGAGAGAGAGAGTAAGACAGTGTACAAGTTAGGGTCGTGACCAGCTGGGGTGGAGCACAAAGGAACAGTTTCAACACGTAATTTATTTCCCCACTATCAAAAATCATGTTGGCCTCCGAGACAGCGTCCATGGTGCATGATGGAGAGAGAGAGAGAGAGAGAGAGAGAGAAGAGTGGGTGTGGGGAATAAGGAGGAAAGGGGGGGAAAGAGAGAGGGGGTGATCACTGACCGGATTGAACCCTGCTACTCTGGCGGTGCACTAAATAATAATAATAATAATTGGGAGTTCTCACCTGGTTGTACTTGTGTGTGTATCTTTCCTCCAGTACTAAGGAAATATGGATGGTGCAACAATAATATTAGTATTTACCATTTACAATATATTTATATAAAGGTGAACAAGGGTCAAGGGTTCAGTGGCCTCACAGTTTATAGTTTAAAGATCATGTGAAGCAAGACAAGGGAAGGAGAGAGAGAGAGAGAGAGAGGGAGAGAGAGAGAGAGAGAGAGAGAGAGAGAGAGAGAGAGAGAGAGAGAGAGAGAGAGAGAGAGAGAGAGATCACATAATAAGTTGTCGTAGTCATTATAGTTCAGGGCCTGGGGACGTATTCACAAAAAATCTCTCATTACATTTTTCCTCGTAACTGGAGATGTGAGGATGGTGCACTTAGCTGCCTCACTTAAACTATAACACAAATATATAACTTACAAAAAAATTAACACCCAGACTCTACCTTAACTAGAGACGTTCACTTAACACCAATTAGGAGACATTAACTTACACAATATTTACAAACAACCTTGATGGTAGTTTTGTCTCCTAACTGGTGCTAAGTCAACGTACATAGTTTAGGTACATGAATTAACGTCAAACACACTGTACCTACAGATAATACTCATGAAGTGATAAATAGATTAAAAAATATGATAACAGCTTAAATCCATCATTCCATCCCTCCCTCTCTCACCCCTCTCCATCCTCTCTCCCTCTCTCACCCCCACACTCCATCCCTCCCTCCATCAGCCACCCTCTTCCCTCCCTCACCCCCCACTCCCTCCCATCCCTCCCTCTCACCCCCACTCTCCATCCCTCCCTCCATCTCCACCCTCTTCCCTCCCTCACCCCCCTCCTCCCTCCTCCCTCCCCTCTCTCCATCCTCCCTCCATCAGCCACCCTCTTCCCTCCCTCACCCCCCCTCTCCCTCCCTCTCTCACCCCCCCTCCTCCCTCCCTCATCATCCACCTCTCCTCCCTCACCCCCACTCCTCCCTTACCTCTCCCTCTCCCTACCCCTCTGTCTCCCTAAATTGACCATAATTGATATAGATGGTCTGGTCTCTGCTTGGTGAAGGTCGTAACTCTAACCTGGTGATGGCAGGAACGACCCTCACGCACCCTACCTCCCTAGTCACCAAGATCACCCATGTTGACATAAACACCACGAACGGGACCCCCTAAATCTGATGCTTTGTAACCCAACCCAACCCAATCTAACCCAACTTAACTTAACCTAACCTAACCCATACTCTCCCATCTACCCCAACCAGTCCATCTCCACGTCGTCTCTTACCCTTCCCTCACCCCATCTCCTACCCCCCTCCCCCATCTCCTGCCCCTCACTACCAGGCTCATCAGCTAAGTAGTTCTCTCCAATAGACCAATTTTTCCGGTTATTTTGGTGGTGGTCTGGTGACTACTGGATGACGGATGGGGGGAGGGGCAGATGTGATGAAGAGAGGGGAAGAGGTAGGTGAGATTGAGAGAGAGAGATGAAGAAGAAGAGAGTAGAAGGAAGAAAGATGAGATTCAGGGAGAGAAATGGGAGAAGGGAAGAAAGAGTACAGCTGCCACCAACAAGGTATTACCCCCACACAACACAACACAGTCAGCTGGTCTCACACACACTACCATAACGACCAGTAGCCTAATACTAAGACCACCGCTGGGTCATTAGAGGTCACGTCAGGTCACAAAGGTCAATGAGCTACGCGGTGACGTTATTTTTACAGGATCCACGCGTATGGGGGTTTAACGTATGATAATTGGTGCTTGGTTACCTCGACTTCGGCTGTTTTCCTGTTGACTATAATGATTCGTGTTACACTGAGGTGTTATGGGGCGTCGTTACAGTGTTCTCGTTATGGGGCGTCGTTACAGTGTACTCGTTATGGGGCGTCGTTACATTGTACCCGTTACGGGGCGTCGTTACAGTGTACTCGTTACGGGGCGTCGTTATATTGACTGTTACGCTGAACAGTGTTACGTGACCCCGTGGTGAAATGTTTAACGATCGTGAGTGTGTGGCCAGTGAGGAGGAGGGAGTATGGCCAGTGAGGGAGGAGGGTATATGGCCAGTGAGGGAGGAGGGAGTATGGCTGTTGAGGGAGAGGGAGGAAAGTGAAGTAGGAAGGGAGGAATGTGGGAGGAGGAAGTAAGGGAAGGAAAGTTTTTTAATTAGAATAATGATATTAAATATAATAGAAACACACACACACACACACACACAAACAACACACACACACACACACACACACACACACACACACACACACACACACACCGTAGGGTCAAGATCTATTCAGGCGCTGCTCCTGCTGATCAGCGGCCCCCTTGGCCATGTCGGCCCATTCCTGAAGTCCTTCATCCCTACCCATCCTCACCACTGGGATATCTACATAATCAAAAGTGACAATTTCGTTTCGGAAAATGAGGCCAGTGTTGAACAGTGATGAACAGTGTTTAAGTCAGTGAATTCAGCACTAGACAGTACCCGTGAGAGCCGTGACCCACCAGTGAGATAAGCACCCCTGAGAATCATCCTCTGACCAGAAGGTGTTAATCCGTCCACCCTGGGAACAACAGAGGGCCGGCCTTACACCTGACTACGAGATAACACAACACCACCCAGCAGAGAGTGAGGTACTGTGACACCACCCCACACCACCCGGTGTCCCCATGACCACGTGAGGTCCTTCATATCAACACCTACGGACGAGTTACTGCACCACGTGGCCTACGTGACCTCACACAGTATGGCAAGAGACCAGCCCGGACCATCAGCTGCAAACTATAATAATTTGTATGTTCAAATCACGTTCCTTCTCCTTTTAGTAATGCTTTGTTAAACGACCCACCCACCCCATGTCCTAGTATGTAATAAGTCATTTTTGTCCAATGTATATTTTCAGCCTGCTGGAACTTCAATAAACTGTTAATTACATTATATATATATATATATATATTATTATATTATTGTTATAATAATTACACAACACACACACACACACACACACACACACACACACACACACACACACACACACACACGGTCAAAACTGTACCAAGAAGCTGTCATCACACTCCTTACATCCGCCGTCAACCACTGGCAGGACCGGAAGTGTTGACAGCTTCGTTACAGACAGACAGACGTCAAGCTTCTGATGGTAATAACTACCTTGTTCTGGGAAAGTAATTTGGCTGAGACCATTTTTTTCTCAGTGATAATTCTGTTTTAGAGGTTTTATTAAATATATGAGGTCGTAGTTATCATTAGTGGACCTTTACGTGTTTCTACCTGTACTTGTTAACTGTACCTGTAAATGGGTTAGTACCTGTATCTGTATTTATCTACCTGTATTACATCTCTTATCAATACAGTTTGTCAGAAAATCCAATTGAAAAACATGGAATATTTCTATAAACATTCACAATAGAAAAGACTAAGACTTTAAAATATGAAACATAAAAATAAGACATTAAATATAAACCTTATCGCTGAATAACTAAAAGAAGTTATTAATTTGGTGAGAATCGTTGAAAATAAATCTGGCAACACCCGACACCTACAAGAGTTGCCACCTAGTGTAAATATCGGGTACAATATTGGACCGCATTCCGCACTTAAACGAAACTCAGCGGTGGTAGACAAAGTGTTCACTGGGGCGTGACTGTCGTTCACCACACTACCACCACACTTACACGTGTACCACACTTACACTTACACCACACTTACACCATATAACCACTTACACCACACTTACACCATACAACCACTTACACCACACTTACACCATACTTACACTTACACCATACAACCACTTACACCACACTTACGAGTACACTTACATCATACTACCACTATACTTATACTTAATCCACTCTACCACCACACTACAACACACTAACACAACACTTACACCACACTTACACTTACGCCACACTAGCCTACTACCACCACACCACACTACCACCAGGACAAAAATGCATGATGTTTTTCTAGTAGTTTCACCATTAATAGTGTTCCCAGGTGCAAATTAGTGGCCAAGTACAGTACCTCAACCCGCGCCACTGTATTTGTGAATTATGCAAATTACAGTGCACGTATTTGTACTGTTATTATGTGAAAATTACCTAAATTACTGTCACCTGTACTTTACCTGTACCTGTACCTGTACTTCACCTGTATCTGTACCTGTACTTCACCTGTATCTGTACCTGTACTTCACCTGTATCTGTACCTGTACTTCACCTGTATCTGTACCTGTACTTTACCTGTATCTGTACCCGTATCTCTACCTGTACTTTACCTGTATATGTACAACCGTCTGTAATCACTATACTGTACTTTTTTAGTGCCCCTGTAGGCTACGTTTATTCAGGTCATAAGTTAGGTCGTCAGGTTAGGTTAGGTTAGTAAATATATTAGTCTCTAACAAATAGAAATCAAGAGAAATACACCTGGAGAGACGACCGGACCTTGTCTCTTTCTCTCTTTTTAATGTCTTGTTAATCTCTCTTCTAATATCTTGTTATCCTGGGCTCGGTAATGGCCACAAGAACACACTAACTCACCAACGAACTAAGCAATGTGGTCAGTAATCCCGGGTTTATATGTCTCCCTCCCGGCCAATATATTTCCCGGTGGTGGACAGGCGAGGAGCGGCCACCGAGTTTTACAGCGTTACACATAATCTGGACCACAATACACTACACCTTGGTCTTATTCCTCTCTCTCTCTCTCAGTTCCTACCTACCTGCCTGCACCCGTCCACCTCCTTCCTACCTCGACCTGCCTGGCCCTGTCAACTTCCCTACTTCCCCCATCCTTCTTATCCCCGGCCCCTCAACCTCCCTCCTCCCTCCCTCCTTCCCCATCCCTGGTCCTGTCTCTCTCCTCTTCCCTCTATCCTTCCTCCCCGTTCTCCCCCCTCCTCTCCTTCCCTATCCACCTCCCTCGGCAGCCACCCAACCCCGACTAGAAACTATTTGTACCCTGTCTGCTACTGTAACTAGGACTCTCTTCGTCTGTCATTGAATTCTACTATCCCAGGACTCCTAAGGATAGGAGAAGGACGTCTATTGGCTCGTGGTTTTAATGATAGCTTTCTCCTTTCCCCCTCTTCGTCATCCTTCCCTTCCCCCTCCCCACTCTTCTCTCACTTCATCCTTCCCCTCCTTTCATCCTTCCTTTTCCCTACTATCCTTTCTCCATCCCGTCATCCTTCCCTCCCCTTGCCACTCTCCTCTCCCCTGCTCCCCCCCTCAGACCACCATACCTGGAACGCTTGTTGTAATAACCAGAATTTACCTTTTGGTTGTTATTTGGTTTTATACCTGAGGGTCACTCTTAGGGAGGAGGGGGGGTTGTGGGGAGGAGGGGGCTGTGGGGTGGTGGGGAGGGAGGTTGTAGGGGGCTGGGAAGTCGGGGAGGAACGAAGACAGGTATAGAAAGAAGTAAGAAAGATGGAAGAATGAGAACGAGAAGAGAAAAGAGGGTAGCAGGGAAGTGTATAGACGGGGGAAGGAGAGGAAGGAATGTAAAGAATAAAGAATACGATGAAAAGAGAGATAGGAGACATGAAAGAAAGTAAAAAGATAACAATAAATAGAGATGAGGGAGAGATAAAAAGGCATAGAGATACAAAGAGACGAAGAGAGAAAAAAAAAAAAGAAATACACACAAAATATACAGAGAGATAGAGATAACGCGCACACAACACACACACACACACACACACACACACACACACACACACACACACCACTAATCAGGGAATCTCATCTCGTAAGATTATCCCCGCTGGTTGGATCATGCAAAACCCTCCGCTAATCTAATCAAGACCTGTACTTCGGGGTGAAGGCTAATCAGTTTCTTCCGGTGTTGTTCTCTTGGTCAGTTTTTCGTCCGTGTGTGTGTGTTTATCGTTTATTTTCTGTTTGTTTGTTTTTAGTTTTATTTGTGGTTTGTGTTTGTGTATTTTCTCTCTCTAACCTAACCTCATTTCAGGTGATCCAACAAGAAAACTAAACTACTTATCCATCACATTAAACTCTTTTACACACACACACACACACACACACACACACACACACACACACACACACACACACACACACACACACACACACACACACACACACACACACACTCACACACACACACACACACACACACACACAGACCTTCAGTGAATGTAAATATGTCAGTGAATGTGTAATTTCTGTCTCATTTGATTCTTCTTTCCTCCCTCTCCCCCCCCACCCCTTCCCTCCCTCCTCCCCCCCTCCTCTCTCAGCTTCCTCCTCCTCGTTTACTTCTTCTCCTCATCATCAATACAATAATACCCCCATCAGCTGTTCGGCCACCTCACTGATCATGAAAAAAAAGAAACAACTTCGCCCCTAGACCACCCATAATGGCGCCCGTCTGTAAGTTAAGAGTTGTTCATTCTTGTGACAAATCCTTCACCAGCGTTACCTTTATACCTGTTGATGTATACACGAGTGACCAGTGACCGGGGTGAACCTTTCATTTTCCTGTTGGCTATATTTTCCCTTTTTTCTCTCTTCTTTTTATTTTTCTCCCTGCTCCTCTCTCAAGTCGTCCCCTTCTCTTACTTCTTTCCCCCTTTCACATTTTTTTTCTCTTCTCACCTCCTCCTCCTCTCACTAACTTTCCTCTTTTCCTTCCTCCCCCTTTCTCCCCTTCTCTCTATTTTACCTCCTCATTTTCCCCCCCTCTTCCCCTCCTCCTCCTCTTCCCCCTCCTCCTCTCACCTTCTCCCCCTCTTCCTCCTCCTCCTCCTCTCACCTTCTCCCCCTCTTCCTCCTCTCCTCTCACCTTCTCCCCCCCTCTTCCCCTCCTCCTCTCACCTTCTCCCCCCTCTTCCTCCCTCCTCCTCTCACACCTTCTCCCCCTCTTCCTCCTCCTCCTCTCACCTTCTCCCCCTCTTCCTCCTCCTCCTCTCACCTTCTCCCCCTCTTCCTCCTCCCTCCTCTCACCTGCTTCTCCCCCCCTCTCTTCCTCCTCCTCCTCCTCTCACCTTCTCCCCCCTCTTCCTCCCTCCTCCCCTCTCACCTTCTCCCCTCTTCCTCCTCCTCCTCTCACCTTCTCCCCTCTTCCTCCTCCCCTCCTCTCCACCTTCTCCCCTCTTCCCTCCTCCTCCTCTCACCTTCTCCCCCCTCTTCCTCCTCCTCCTCTCACCTTCTCCCTCTCTCCTCCTCCTCCTCTCGCAGCCTCCTAGCCCTCCTCCTCCTCTCTCACTGCCCTCTTCCTCCTCCTCCTCTCACCTTCTCCCCCCTCCCCTCTCCTCTTCTTTACGGTGGTCACTTCCGTCTCCCTGTGTGGTTCTGGTCGCCGCTTTGTCACCGCTGCCACATTTGTTCTCTCCTCTGATGTCCCCATTCATGTTCCCCCTCTCCCCCGAGCCTCGACCTTCACTCGCTACTGTTCCCGGTTTGGTTCCTTTAACGCCCCGGAACACCTAACTTTGCCTTTCTGTGTTACTTATTGTTCTGGGTGATGGTCTGGCCTCGCTACTGTTCCTGGCTTCGTTCCTTTTGCCTGTGCTACCTGCTCTTACATGCTCCATCCAGTGTCGCCGTCTTCCTTCTCTACTGTTCCTGACCAAGTTTCTTTTATGGTTTCATTGATGCCCCAGAATGCCTAGATGCACCAGACATGGCATACCTCGCTACTGTTCCTTATAGGGATCTAGTAATACCCCGGAACACCTGGCTTACTTGTGCTACTGTTCCTGGTGTCGTTGGAGCAGTGTTGTGGCGTCGGGTTGGGTGTCTGGTTAAGGAACATTCAATACCCAGCCGTCTATTTAGTCATGCGTTCTTGGGGGAGGCAATGTACACGTCCTAAAAGGTGTGACAAAGGTTCCCCGGTCGCTCACCCCTAAATAGGTGTACCTGGCGAAGGTTAAAATGAGCTACACATCCAGTCTTTCTCTCCCGGTCAATGGTGCGGACTGACAACTGGTCTCTCTCCTGGGGACCACCTGTGTGTGAGTGAGTGTGTGTGTGTGTGTGTGTGTGTGTGTGTGTGTGTGTTTTGACTATAAAAATATATAATGCAGTTTTGTCAACATAAATTTTTCCTCCCCCCCCCCTCCCAGTCACCCTCGCCCTTAGCTTGTCGGTGGGCGTGTGGGTGGGCAGATAACCAGAGACTAACCTGGTAAGCCGCGCCTGTGACCAATTGGGCGTGTGTTCGACCTGGCGTGACCCGACCTGACCTCACACACGCCACGCTGGGAGGTCAACCGCTGACGACTGTGAGAAGAGTGAGAGGGTTTTTAATGACACCTGGGGGGTAGGGAGGGGAGGAAGGGAGAAAAGAAAGAAGGAACTGAGGAAGGTTGGGAGGAGTGAGAGATTGAAGGAGAGAGGGAGGGAACGTAAGAACATAAGAATGGAGGAAACTGTAGCGGGCCTATTGGCCCATACTTGGCAGTCCCGTTTACACCCAACCCCTATTGCTCATATAAGCATCCAACCTATGTTTGAAGCTATCCAGCGAATTCGAGTTAATGATGATATTTGGTAACTTGTTCCACTCGTCCACTACTCTATTTCCAAACCAATGTTTACCTATTTCGCGCCTAAATCTAAATTTGTCTAATTTAAAACCATTGTTACGAGTTCGCTCCTGGTTGGTTAGTTTGAGTACCTTTGTAATGTCCCCTTTGTTCAGCCCTGCCTTCCATTTATACACCTCTATCATGTCGCCCCTCACTCTACGTCTCTCGATGGAGTGCAAATTAAGATGTTTCGGAGGGAGGAAGAATTGTGTATTATGTATAGTGAAATCTGTTATGTATGTGTGTTTGTGTTAGGTTCTGGGGACAAGTTCTTGTTTATGTATTATATGTATTTTACCATAAACAGAACCGCATCAATATACACCAAATTCCAAACTAAACATATGTACCAAAAAATACCCACTAATAAACACATAAACATAAACATTAAAACCTAATACCCAACACAGACAAAATAAAAAACTATAAAAGCAAAGAAAACAATACCAAGACCCAACAAACACAAATCAAAGACAAAAACAATAAAAACCACCATTAAAACAAATAAAATAACACCAATACCCAACAAAGACAAAACAAATAACAGAAAAATAAAAGCAAAGAAAACAATACCAAGACCCAACAAACACAAATCAAAGACAAAAACAATAAAAACCACCATTAAAACAAATAAAATAACACCAATACCCAACAAAGACAAAACAAATAACAGAAAAAACCCTTAAATAAAATAAAGTGCATCTCGGTCGCCCGGGTACAACTGACCAACTCAGGAACAGTAGGACTGAGTTAGCAAGTAAACACGGCCTTGTTTACCTCTAACTAACTATGATGTAGGTCTATCTCGATCGTGCACGTCCAGGTGAGATTGACGAGCTCTCTCTCTCTCTCTCTCTTGCTTGCTTTTCGGAGAGAGAAGAAGAGAGAGAGAGAGAGAGAGGGTGAAGATAGACGTAAAAGAGACGGTGAAGAGACAGTAAAAAATTAAAAAGCTCCCATGACTATTAATTCCCCAGCTAATCCTCAGCCATCTTTCACTAACATGTGTGGTCTCGCCAATCCACTGGCGGGGAGTAGAGGGGAGGTGAGAGGGAAGGGAGGAGGTGGGTAGGGGGGAGGTGGGAAGGGGAGGAGGATTCCTGTTCCTGATTCCTAATATTGATCCGGGGATTATATGTGTATTTTCCTCTCCCTGTGAACCAAGGGAGGGAGGAATGAGGGAGGGTGGGTGGGAGAAAGGTGAAGGTTGGAGGGAAAGGGAAGAAGGAAGGGTGGGAGGGAAGAATGGACAGAGGGATGAAGGGAGAGAAGGAAGAACTGAGAAGGAGAGAGGAAGGAGGGAAGGAGGAAGGGAGTGACCATATAGCTGTCTATCTATCTATCTGTGTGGGCTTTACCTGGTCCGTCCCCTCACCCCTCCCTCCCCCACCCCCTCCCCTCCCCCCACACCCCTCCCTCCCCCCTCCCTCCCCCACACCCCTCCCTCCTCCCCTCCCCACACCCCTCCCTCCCCCCACCCACCCCCCCCTCCCCTCCCTCCCCCTCCCCTTCCTTGTAATCCTCACAATAGATAAATCTGACTATTAATTTCCGCTGATGGTTGTCCTCAATAGGATTTGTAAAGTTGTTTTGAAAATATTGGGATTACCTGGAGGTGAAACTGGGCGTGGGGGGCGTGGGGGCGATGGGGGCGTGGGGGCGTGGGGGCGTGGGGGGGCGTGGGTACTGTTGTGTGTCTTTGACGTAAGGAGGAGGAGGAGGAAGATGGGGAGAAAGAGAAGAAGGAAGAATTTGAGGGGGAGGAAGATGAAGAGAGGAGGAACAAGAGGATGAGGAGAAGGAGGATGGGGGAAAAGGATTAGGAAGGAGAAGAAAAGTCAAAAGACGAGGAAGAAGAGGAGGAGGAGGAAGAAGAAGAACAGAAGGAAGATGAAGAGTCGTGGGAATCTTGTTGGAAAATAGTTGACGGCAGAATAACTTGACTTAAGATACAAGATGATGAATTATTATTATTATTATTATTATTATTATTATTATTATTATTATTATTATTATTATTATTATTATTATTATTATTATTATTACCTGGTGGTTAGATTAGGTAAGGTGAGGCACAGACACAGGTGTAGGTACAGGTACAAGCATTATGTCACCTAGTACGAGAGGCCTAATGAGTTACCTTAACCTATACACTGGTTGAAGGAGTCAGTTTTTTGGCCTACACTTCCGGGCTAAAGATGGCTTACACCTACCCACCTCCCTCACGTGTTCTCTCCTCACCTCTGCACCCACACCCACGCCCAGTCTGACGCCCACATGTTGCTGCCAGTTACCCCTTCCAACTCACTTTCACACACACACACACACACACACACACACACCCAATCCCTCCACTTCCAAACACATTCTCACACCGACAGCCTCATAATCCCACGCCCATCCACTCTCCCACGCCCACACTGAAGCTTTCCCCGAAGCGTGAGTGGGCGGCCATTGGTCACGGGATCCAGTTCAGTGGGCGTCACGCTGAGTTGCCGCCCCGGGTAAACATTGTCAGTTGCCAGTTAGTATAAACATGACGAGTTGCCGGTTAGTGTAAATATTGACTGTCGAAAACGTGGATAATGAGCTGGAGTGTTACGCCATGTTGAGGTGTGAAGGAAAGAGATTTATCGCCTCTCTCTCTCTCTCTCTCTCTCTCTCTCTCTCTCTCTCTCTCTCTCTCTCTCTCGTAAAGGAGAGTGAAGGAGAAAGATATCATAGAGAGAACCAAACCAAACCAAACCTAACCAAACCTAACCTAACCAAACGCGAACCTAACCTGCATGTAAT
>NW_024743588.1:317500-365000 GCF_018991925.1 Homarus americanus
ACATTTTAGGGAGGAGGGGGGAGGGGGAAGGTATATGTGGGTGGTCAGGGCTGCTGCTGGTAGGGAGCACAAACAATGCTTTTAGACAATGGAACCTTTCACGAGCGACCAATTGAGTGAGAGTAGCCAATCTCTCTCTCTCTCTCTCTCTCTCTCTCTCTCTCTCTCTCTCTCTCTCTCTCTCTCTCTCTTTCTTTCATTGGTAAGACAGTGAAGTGAGAGGTGAGAGTCCTCTGTGAGATAACGGAGGAGAGTGAGAGGTGTGATGTTGAGAGTCTTGGGAAGAATGACAGTCCCTGGTGAGTGGACAGGTACAGGTGTGTGTGTGTGTGAGTGTAGATGAGTGCATGAGAGAGTGTTTGAGTGTGTGTGAGAGAATGTTTGAGTGTGTGGGAGTGTAGTTGAGTGCATGAAAGAATGTCTGAATGAGTGAGAATTTGTGAGAGAGTGCGTGAAAGAGAAGTTTTTAAAAGTGTGTGGGAGAGTGCATGTGTGTGTGTGTGTGTGTGTGTGTGTGTGTGTGTGTGTGTGTTATAATAATAATAATAATAATAATAATAATAATAATAATAATTAATAATTAACGGTTTACTGAAAGAGCATGGCAGCCGGAAGGCTGAAAATATACAGTTACATAATTGGGGAATGGGTCACTTGATTTACAAATAATATACAAGTAACATAAGTGATACAAATATGATATATAATGACTAGGTGGGGAGAAGGTCATATTATACAGGACATTTCAACATAGTGACAGTGCAAAAAGGTAAGATTGACTGGGAGTGAATACACTGGTTGACTACAAGTTATTGAAAATTTTTACAATGGTTGGGACTGGGCTGTTCTTATTGCGATCAGTACGTGCTCGTATGGGCTGGATGCGATTGTGGTGTCGAACAGCAATTCTCGGACGAGGGATCTCGGGTGATAGTAGGAGCCGGTGTCGAGGATGGTGCAGAAGCTTCTCACCAAATTTGCAGATGAGGTCGTGGTGATGGTCAGAGAGAGCCGAGAGGGTCAGTGTGTTGTGCGCTTCTTGATATGTGGAGTGGGAGGGGGAGAGAATAGTCTTGCATGCCCTCTTGTGCACTTTTTCTAGGTGTTTCCGTTGTGTGGCATTTAGGGAGGAAGTGTGTGTGTGTGTGTGTGTGTGTGTGTGTGTGTGTGTGTGTGTGTGTGTGTAACAGTATATATCTTCCTTTAAATTATATTACACACACACACAGTCTTATAGTACTGTACACCCAGGGGATAAGTGTAAAAGTATAGGGTGTAGAGGGTTGTAGGACGTCACGACCATCACGCCGGACAACAGGTGTAGCAGGATAGACGTGATGGTATGCGAGACGGTAATTCCAATCAACCTCTTATTTCTGTGTCACTGTTAATATGTTATTCTCTCTCTCATATATTCCTCGTTTGTTTATTTGTCTTATTCTTCTCTTTTGTCTTTTTTTCTTGTTTCTCTTTTTTCTTTCTTCATATCCTCAATGTCCACTCCATCTCCTCTTCACTCCCTTCTTCTGTCACTCAGTCTCTGGACCGAGGAGGAGGAGGAGGAGGAGGAGGAGGAAGAGGAGGAAGAGAAGGAGGAGGGGAGGAGGAGGCACAGGAGGAAGAGCAGGAGGAGGGCGTGTCACTAACGGTCAAGGCTGTGATTAGGTTCAAGTACCTCCTTCAAGTGAGAGGTGAGGATTGACCCCGCAGTGAGGGGCTGGAGGGTGAGGTTAAGGGAGGAAGGCTGAGGTGAAGCTTAAGGGAGGAGGGTGAGGTTAAGGGGGGAAGGTTAGGTTAGGTTAAGGGAGGCAGGGTGAGGTGAAGGGAGAGAGTGAGGAGGTGGGTAGGTGAGGAAGGTGAGGTAAGATTAAGGGAGGGGTGAGGTTAAGGGAGGAAGGATGAGGTGAAGCTTAAGGGAGGAGGGTGAGGTTAAGGGGGAAGGTTAGCTGTTAGTTTAAGGAGGCAGGGTGAGGTGAAGGGAGAGAGTGAGGTTAGGTGAGGGTAGGTGAGGAAGGGTGAGGTTAAGAAAGAGGAGGTGAGGTTAAGGGAAGGTTAGTGTTAGTTTAAGGGAGGCAGGGTGAGGTGAGGAGAGAGGAGGTTAGGTGAGGTGGTGAGGAAGGGTGAGGTGAGGTTAAGGGAGGAGGGTGAGGAAAGGAGAAGAGGAGGTGAGAATGGAAAAGTGAGGGTGAAGGAGAGAGTGGAGGGTGGTGAGAGAGAAGGGGAAGGGGAGTAGTGGGTAGTGGTGAAAAGCTGATCCAGGGGAGTAAAATAACGTTGATAAAGAGGAAAGAATAAGTAACAGATACCAAATATTCTATCACACACACACACACACACACACACACACACACACACACACACACACACACACACACACACACACACACACACACACACACACACACACACACACACACACACACACACACACACACACACACACACACACACACACACACACACACACACACACACACACACACACCAATGTCCTCCACCGTATTACTAAACCATTGACGACAATTGAGGAAGATTTATCTGTTTATACAAGGTCGGGCAGGCAGTGGCTCCACCCATAAGCCTCTCCAGGCGCTGACCTCAAACGGTGGTTGGTTAACGAAACAGTAGGGATCACCTGAAGATTAGTCCCCCTGGCTTATTTCACCTGAAGGCACTGAACGCTAACCTAACCTAACCTAGATTATATCAGTTGAAGATTAACAACCTTAACGCGAACCTAATCTAAGTTAACCTAAAAATATAAATTAACTAACCTAACCTAACCTAACTAAACCAACCCTAGTTTATTTCACATCCTATCGCAATCTTAAGCCAACCTAACCTAACCCAAGGCATTGGGGTGGTTATTCTCCAGGTGAAATAAGCTGAGGCTAAACGTTAGGTAAAATAAGCGGAAATCTTCAGGTGATCAGAAAAATCTAACGTAAGGATCTATTAGACTGGCTATCGTCGTCTTGAAACAGTCAGACGTGTTCTACAGTCCAGTTAGAACCACAACCCCCACCCCCCAACTAGCCCACAGTTAGAGAGACCCCCCCACACACACACACCAGGTCTCTCGGATGGTGGTGGTGACCTGAGTGCCCACAGAGAGACCCCCACACAACTCAGGTCTCTGGATGGTGGTGGTGACCTGAGTGCCCACAGTTAGGAGAGAGACCCCAACACACACCACTGGATGGTGTGGACCTGAGTGCCCACAGTAGGAGAGACCCCCCCCCACACACACACTCAGGTCTCTCGGATGGGACCTGAGCCCACAGCAGAGAGAGACCCCCCCCACACACACACACCAGGTCTCTCGGATGGTGGTGGTGACCTGAGTGCCCACAGTTAGGAGAGAGACCCCCCACACACACACCAGGTCTCTGATGGTGGGACCTGAGTGCCCCAGTTAGAGAGACCCCCCCACACACACACACCTCAGGTCCTCGGATGGTGGTGGTGACCTGAGTGCCCACAGTTAGGGAGAGACCCCCCCACACACACACACTCAGGTCTCTGGATGGTGGTGGTGACCTGAGCCCACAGTTAGGAGAGAGACCCCCCACACACACACCAGCTCTCGGATGGTGGTGGTGACCTGAGTGCCCACAGTTAGGGAGAGACCCCCCCCACACACACCTGGTCTTCTCGGATGGTGGTGGTGACCGATGCCCACAGTTAGAGAGACCCCCCCCACACACACACTCAGGTCTCTGGATGGTGTGGACCTGAGGCCTACAGTTAGGAGAGAGACCCCCCCCACACACACACACCAGGCTCTCGGATGGTGGGACCTGAGTGCCCACAGTTAGGAGAGAGACCCCCCACACACACCCAGTCTCGGATGGTGGTGGACCTGAGTGCCCACAGTTAGAGACCCCCCACACACACACTCAGGTCTCTGGATGGTGGTGGTGACCTGAGTCAAAGGAGAGAGACCCCCCCCACACACAACTCAGGTCTCCGATGGTGGTGACCTGAGTGCCCACAGTTAGAGAGAGACCCCCCCCACACACACACTCAGGCTCTCGGATGGTGGTGGTGACCTGAGTGCCCACAGTTAGGGAGAGACCCCCCACACACACACTCAGGTCTCCTCGGTGGTGGTGACCTGAGTGCCCACAGTTAGAGAGAGACCCCCCCACACACACACGGTCTCTGGATGGTGGTGGTGACCTGATGCCCACAGTAGGAGAGAGACCCCCCCCACACACACTCAGGTCTCTCGGATTGGTGGTGGTGACCTGAGGCCCACAGTTAGGGAGAGACCCCCCCACACACACACTCAGGTCTCGGATGGTGGACCTGAGTGCCCACAGTTAGGAGAGACCCCCCCACACACAACTCAGGCCTCGGATGGTGGTGGTGACCTGAGTGCCCACAGTTAGGAGAGAGACCCCCCCCACACACACTCAGGTCTCTCGGATGGTGGTGGTGACCTGAGTGCCCACAGTTAGGAGAGAGAGACCCCCCACACACACACACTCAGGTCTCCGGATGGTGGTGGTGACCTGAGTGCCCACAGTTAGAGAGAGACCCCACACACCAAGGTCTCTCGGATGGTGGTGGTGACCTGAGTGCCCACATAGGAGAGAGACCACACACACCTGGTCTCGATGGTGGGTGACCTGAGTGCCCACAGGAGAGAGACCCCCCCACACACACACTCAGGTCTCCGGATGGTGGTGGTGACCTGAGTGCCCAGTTAGAGAGAGACCCCCCCCACACACACACTCAGGTCTCTGATGGTGGTGGTGACCTGAGTGCCCACAGTTAGGAGAGACCCCCCCACACACACACACCAGGTCTCTGGATGGGTGGGACCTGAGTGCCCACAGTTAGGAGAGAGACCCCCCCCACACACACCGGTCTCTGGTGGTGACCTGAGCCAAAACCCCCACCCCCACACACACACCTCCTGGATGGTGGTGGTGACCTGAGTGCCCACAGTTAGGAGAGAGAGACCTCACACACACACCAGGTCTCCTGATGGTGGTGGTGACCTGAGTGCCTCTCTGCCTGGGAAATCATAACAGTGGCGGGCGAGTCTTTAGGCCACACATGTCAACAATAGGAGACGAGGGTGAGTAGAGATAGGTCTCTCTCTCTCTTCAGTTGTTTAAAATACGGTACTGTGGTGCATATTTCTATTCCTACTTGTCTCTTCGGTCTGTCTGTCTGCCTGTTCACTTGACTGTCTATGTATCTACTGTATATGTTTTTCCACACACACACACACACCACACACACACACACACACACACACACACACACACACACACACACACACACACACACACACACACACACACACACACACACTGACCAAAAGCACAAGAGTGTGTTTTCCTAGTCTGAAATATGAACCCCGTCTGACTCAGCCCCTAAAGCTCTTCCTCTACGACTCTTAACCAAAACAATCCTGGATTACCCCTACCCTCTCCCTTACTCCCCTACACCCCTCTCCCTCACTTCCCTACACCCCCTCCCCCACTTCCCCACACCCCTTCCCCTTACTCCCTCATACACCCCCTCTCCCTCACTTCCCCACACCCTCCCCACTTCCCCTACACCCCTCCCCACTTCCCACACCCTCCCTACTTCCCACACCCCTTCCTCACTCTCATTCCCCACCTTCCTCCTCATTCTCCACCTCATTCTTCCCTTCCTCCCTCACTTCTCCCCCTCTTTATTTTCCTTCCCACGACCGTTACCATTCTAACCAAACCTCGTGATTTATCTGTTCTGTCCGTCTGTCTGTCTGTCTGTCTGTACTGAAGAAAAAGAAAGAAAGAAAGAAAGAAAGAAAGAAAGAAAAGAAAAAAGACAAAAAAGATTAAAAAAGACTAAGACAAAGAGAAACAACATAATAAAAGGTAAACAAAGACAACAACACAACCTTACACATCAGAGATATAAATAGAGATTGATAGATAGTCAGACATAACACCGGAATAACATTGACGAATTGATGGTGACAAGTTACAGCCATTCTCGATAAAACCCGCGTAGAGAGGCTGGATGGAGGGGCGATCCAGACAAGAGGGTTTAAATTACCTCATTGATTGAAAGGATGAAATTTATTGAGACATTTTACAGGTAGAGATGATAGGAGAGGTGTAGTGAAGGTGTAGTGAAGGTGTAGTGAAGGTGTAGTGTCTAATATAATAATGTAAAGTAGAAAGTGTAAACATTTCACACACACACACACACACACACACACACACACACACACACACACACACACACACACACACACACACACCTGGCCACAATTAAGAGAGTTACCAGGTGTTGAAAATTAAGTCACCACCTGTCTATTGTTCAGCTAGTGTTCTAGACGAGGGACGTGGGCGTGGTTTGTGGGCGTGCTTGTGGTTGTTGGGGGAGGATGAGGTTATTGGTGTGGTTGTAGGTGTAGATGAGATTGTGGGTGTATGTGTGTGTGTGTGGATGAGGTTGTGGGCGTGGTTGTGGGCGTGGTTGTAGGCGTGGTGTTGGTAGGCGTGTGGCGGATACTGACTGTCATTATCCCTCTACTGGAAGTGACACTGCACTGTTTTATGTGTGTGTGTGTGTGTGTGTGCGCGTTTAGTGGCAAGGCGGAGAGATAGAGAAGGAACAGGAGGAAGAAAAGAGATAAGGAAGAGGAGGAGGAGGAGGAGGATCAAGTTGGTCGGGAGGGAAATTATGATGTATCACCATGGTAAGAGCAAAGGTTAATGTGCAAGGTGGTTGGTAGGAGAGAGAGAGAGAGAGAGAGAGAGAGAGAGAGAGAGAGAGGAGAGAGAGATGTGATGAAATAGAGAAAACACAGAGATAGACAAGGTGGAAAGAGAGGAGAGGGAGGGGAGAGAACAGGGTGAGGGAGGGAAGAGGAGGAAGAGTAGGGGAACAGTGGGGGAGGGAAGGAGAGTAGGAGGGGAGATGAGGGAGAGGGGAGTGAGGAAGGGGGGTTGGTGGTTACGTGAGGTAACTATCCAACTACCACAACATCCGGGGCATCTGCTGACCCCTCCTGACCCCTGCAGTGACCACGTGCCCCCCCCTCCAGCTTCTGTTCCCAGGTCACGAGGTCATTGAAGAGGAGGAAGGGAAGAGGAGGAAGGAGGGCGAAAAGGAGAAGAGGAGGAGGAGGAGGAGGAATTATTTGGAAAGAAATTTTTTATCTTAGCTAAATATGTCCTGCTCTCTTCACCAAATGGCTTTGTTCGGAATTTTAGAATAATTCAGTATTTAGTTTCATTCTTATTTTATATACTGACATGTCTAAATCTCCTTATGTCTGACCTCTGTGTCTGACCACTCTTTGACCTTTATGTCTGACTCTATGTCTGATCACTCTCTCGACCCGTATGTCTGCCTCTGTCTGACATCTATGTCTGACACCTATGTCCGACCACTCTCTTGACGCCCTATGTCTGACCGTTCTTCTGACCCCAATGTCTGACCCTTCTCTTGACTAATATGTTTGACCTCTATGTCTGACCCATCTCTTGACCCCTATGTCTGACCCCTCTCTTGACTCCTATGTTTGATCTATGTCTGACCATTCACTTGACCCCTATGTCTGACCGCTCTCATGATCTCTATGTTTGACCTCTATATGTCTGACCCCTATGTCTGACCTCTACGTCTGACCCTTCTCTTGACTCCTATGTTTGATCTATGTCTGACCCCTCTCTTGATCTCTATGTTTGAACTCTATGTCTGACCACTCCCTTGGCCATTTATGTCTGTCCTCTATGTCTAACCACTCTCTTGACCCCTATGTCTGAGCATTACCCCTGGGCCACCCTGACGAGCCAAGGTAAATCAGTAATGACAGCCTTCAGACATCACCCACAACCGAATCGAAAACCATTTGAGAGAGAGGGAAGGTGAGGTAGTGTGATGAAGTGTTGAGAGACAGAGAGAGAAAGAGTAAGAGAAAACAGGGGAGACAGACTGACAGACAGACAGACAGACAGACAGACAGACAGACAGACGAGAGGATATAAATAAGTTTTTCATTTTAGTAAAACAACTTTATTGGTAAGATTAATGATCATTTTTGCATTAAGTGAGTAGTGTAGTTTACTGATCACTGCCACGCTGGACACAGGTTCAGAATGAGTCACGCAGGATTGATTCACCCATAAGTAACGAGGCATGGAAGGTAGGAGGGAGGGGAGGGAGGTAGAGATGAGTGGGGGAGAGAGAGGAAGGAGGAGTGTGAGCAAGGGGGGGAGGTAACAAGGCAGGGAGGGAGGTAGAGACGGAGGAGGGAGTAGAGAGAAAGGAGGAGGGAGGTAGAGAAAGAGGCAAGGGGAGGAAGGAGGAGTGAGAGGAGGTAGGTAAAGAGGGGTGGGCACCACATAGGATGGGGAGTATAAGGGAAGCACATAGAGTGGGGAGCGGAGGGTTGACCACATGGGGTGGGTAACACACAATTTGGAACACATGTAAGGATTGGGAACACATAGTTTGTCGAACTCACAGGCTGAGCAACACATTGGGTAGAGAATACAAAGGGTGAGAACACATAGGGTGGAGAACACATAGGGGTGGAGACACATAGGTGGGGACACATAGGGGTAGGAACACATAGAATGGGAACACATAGGTGGGTAAAATATGGAGTGGAAAGAATATAGGATGGGGAGCACATTGGGTGGAGTACACATGAAGTCAAAGAACGTAGAGTGGGGAACACAGGGTGTGGGACACATAGGGTGCGGAGAGGGTCAGGTCACCTGTGTGGCAGCGGATGTGAGGATGAGCCTGGGGTGTTATATGGGCCACCCAAGACGATGTTCCCAACACACACACACACACACACACACACACACACACACACACACACACACACACACACACACACACACACACACACACACACACACACACACACACACACACACACACACACACACACACTACTCTTACTTGTAATATCATACATGTTCCTCTCTCTCTCTCGGTTGTAATGACCTTGTTGGCAACACTAACTGCTCAGAAGGTGTTTAGTATTATTACTATTATTATTATTATTATTATTACTACTACTATTATTATTATTGTTATTATTATTATTATTATTATTTTATTATTATTATTATTATTATTGTTGTTGTTGTTGTTGTTGTTGTTGTTATATCAAAATAGATTCATTTCTCCTCAGCAAATTAATTCACTCGTTTTCTTATATATTTATATATTTACATATGATTACCTGGACAAGCTAATTTGCATGTGTTTATATTTCGTGCTAACTGAACTAACTTAGATGTCTTCCTTTACAGGTGTGTGCAACAAGGAACTTTACTCTATTCCTCAAGTCAGGTGTGTAATCTCTGATATCAATAATTTTATGAGGTCAGGTATGTCCTGATATGATGTCACAACCTCTATAAACACCATTTACTGACATCACAAACCTCTATTGACACCATTTGCTGACGACACTAACCTCTTGACGTCACAAATGTCTATAAACACAATTTGTTGACATCACTACATCATGACGTCATAATATCGTAGCATCAGATGTGTGTTGGATATTTGAAGTAAAATAATTATGGATATTTTGAGACTTATGTTAGGAGTTAATTACCTAGATCATTCGTAGAAAATTAAATGTTTTTAAAAAATATCCCACCTAAGCTTTTGTACTGTAAGTTGCATTTAAGTGACGTTAAAGTTTATAGCATACGCCCGCCAACGTTGATCAGCTCTAATCATACCAAACTGTCGTACAACATTGACACCAAAATGGAAAACAGGACTCTCCCCCCCCCCCCCCCCCCCCCCCCTCTCTCTCTCTCTCTCTCTCGTGATCGTTGGGTTTGTCCTCTGATGACATTTGCCCTCAGTAATTTTCTCGTCTCCGTCGCATACCTCTATTTTGACTCCCTTTCTCCTACGTTTCTCTTCTTCTTTCTCCCTTATTTCTCTACCTCTCCTTCCATCCTATTTTCACTACCTCTCTCTTCTTTCTCCCTTATTCCCCTTCCTTCTCTTTCTCTCTCCTTCCTACGTTATTCCTCTTCCTCCTCTCTCTTTTTCTCCCCTGTAGTTCTTGACTATCCGTATCGTTCCACTATTCCTCTCCCTCTCTATCATTACTCCTTACCTCTTTCCTCCCCCTCCTTCCCTCCCCTCCTTCCCTCCTCCCCTCCCCCCTCCCCCTCCCTCCCCCATAGACTGCAGGGTGTACGGTGGCTTAACAATACCAGGGTGATTGGCCATACCTTACCATCTATCTATCGCTTCCACTATCTATCAGGGCCATCCAGGGCCAGTTGTCAGAGCTCGTCAGTGTATAGGAAGAGGAGGAGGAGGTTGATGTTGGGGTTGAAGAAGAAGGAGGGAGAGGAGGTTGATGTGGGGTTGAAGAAGAAGGAAGAGGAGGGAAGAGGAGGTTGATGTTGGGGTTGAGGAAGAAGGAAGAGCAGGAGGTGATAAGAAGGGGTTGGAGGAGAAGAGGTGGTGGAGGAGTTAACAGTAGAAGGTTGAAGGGGGAGAAGGAGGAGTAAGAGGAGAAAGAAGACAAACAACAACAACACATAAAAGAAAAAGAAAGGGAATAAGAGGAAGAACAACAACAACAACAACAATAACAATAACAAAAACAACAAGACCTCAAGCGGGACTCATAGAATAAGAAGTAACCATCCCTCAAGGTCCCGTTACTCTCGCCCTTATCATACACTGTACTAAGAAGGCAATCAGCTCCCCCTTGTTCTGAGTGAGAGGGACCAGCTGAGTGGGTGACCTGATCTGCTGGTCTGAGTGGTTTGAGTCTCTGATTCTTTGTCTGATTGGGTTGAGTTGTATTTTCTTTGGGTGACGGATTGTTTGAGTGTCTGATGTTTTGATTGTTTGAGTATCTGATTAGTTGAGTGTCTGATTGTTTAAGTATCTGATTGTTTGAGTATCTGATAGCTTGAGCATCTTATTAGCTGAGTGCCTGATTGTTTGACCATCTGATTGGTTGAGTATCTGATTGGTTGAGTATCTGTTTGGCACCCTTTGTCACCCCTGGCACTCTTAGACTCCTGGTACCCTCAGACCCCTAACTTGTGGACCCTGGTACCCTTAGACCCCTGGCACCCTTAGACCCCTGACATTGGCACCCTGGGCCCTGGCACCCTGGACCCCCTCTCTAGATGCGTCCAGAGTCAATGGGCAAAGACTGCCAGACTGTGCCTGTCAGGTCTCCTTGGCCCTGATCGATCCCCTCCCTCACCTCCCTCCCTTCATCCTCCCCTCCCCTCCTCCCTCCCTCCCTCCCCTCCCCTCCCCTCCCCTCCCCTCCCCTCCCTCCCTCCCCTCTTACCTTTCCCCCCTCCCTCCTTCCTCTTCCTTCTCCCTCCTCCTTCCTACCTTCCCTTCCCTTCCTTTCCTTCCTCCGCTTCCCTACCTCTCCTACATCCAACTTCCTCCTTCCCTTGATCTCCGTCACCTTTCCTTCCCTCCCTCCTCCGACCTATAGCTCCTTCATCTTCCTTCCTTCCTTCCTTCCTTCCCTCCATTTGTCCTTCCCTAGCTCATTTTTTTTAATTGGTAGGTAGATGGGGCGAGGAAGTACAATTAGTGATTATAAAATAATTGTAGATTATTATTATTATTATTATTATTATTATTATTATTATTATTATTATTATTATTATTATTATTATTATTATTATGTTTGTTGTTGTTGTTGTTGTTTTTGTTGTTTGTCTGTACTGTGTCTGTAAGGGAGTAAATGTTAACGATGAAAAAATGAATGGGAGTTGAGATAATGAAGACGAAGATGGAGAAAGAGAGAAAGTGAAAGAAAGAAAAAAGTGAAGTTATAGAAGATGAAGAAAATGAAGGAAAGCTGAACAAAATAAATTAGCCAATGAAATACAAGAAAAAGATCAAGAGAATGACGAAAAGAAGAAGAAGAAGAAGAAGAAGAAGAAGAAGAAAGACGATGCAGAAGGCGACGAAGAAGATGAAAAGGAATAAATAAGAATGACTAGGACGCTCAGTTGTTGTCGATCGAAGGCGCAGCGAGAGGGCGTGGAGCAATCTTGGGAGACGAGGGAGGAGGAGGAATCAGAGGCTAAAGGGAGAAGGGAGGAGGGTTGGAGGGAGAATAGGGGAGTCAGGAAGATGGGGGGATAGGAGAGGAGAATAAGGGAGTCGGGAGGATGATGAGAGAAGAAGGTAGGAAGGGAGGAGGGAAGATAAAAGGAGATGGGAGAAGAAGAGGACATGGGAGGGGGAGTGAGAAACAGACTTAGGTGAGGAGAGGAGGAGGAAGAAGCAGTGGCACTAAAAGAGGAACAAATAACATGCTGATGACACTGAGGGAAGTTCATACACACACACACACACACACACACACACACACACACACACACACACACAAACACACACACACCGTCCTGAAGTATATATCTGTGTTACACATGGCTAAGAGAGAGAGAGAGAGAGAGAGAGTATAGACTAAACAAACATGAAAAATTTATAATTCAAAATAAACATTATATCAACATTTAATTATAAAGGATTTTAGTATAATTGGTCACTTAAAGTATAATTTTGTTAAGTTATAGACAATAATTGGTTTAATTAAGGAGGTGAGGGTAGTGTGCTGTGTGTGTGTGTGTGTGTGTGTGTGTGTGTGTGTGTGTGTGTGTGTGTGTGTGAAAGAAAGAACCAAAATGAATGAAAGAAGGAAAGAAATAAAACCGAGAACTGAGGAAACTGAAGAAATGAGAATAGGAAGGAAGACAATAAGAATAAGGAAACGCAAAGTGGAGTGAGTGAAGAGAGGAAGGAAGGAAGATTAAGTTTGCAAGAAAGGGAGAAAGAAGGAGGCAGCGTTCAACACTCAACAATAATATAATAATAATAATAATAATAATAATAATAATAATAATAATAATAATAATAATAATAATAATAATACTACTACTAATAATAATAGATGCACCATAAGACCTACTAAGCAAAAACATAAACTATCTACTAGCCCCCAAAATAGAATATATTAAATAGCTCTTCACTAACCTACAAACGGTCCTTTTTATATATATATTACCTATTTTTCCCTCTTTTCCCTCAAGATCTAGCCTCTCCTCAAGCCTATCAGGTTACCCTGTTTCCTCATCAGCGCCTCCTTCTCACTCCTCCTCCTCCTCCTCCTCCTCCTCCTCCTCCTCCTCCTCCTCTTCCTCCTCCTCTTCCTCCTCCTCTTCCCCTCCTCCTTCTCTTCCCCCCTCTTCCTACTAATACTACTACTACTACAACTACTGCTGCTACTACTGTTCCTGCTCCTGCTCCTGCTTTTGTTCCTCCTTAACTCCTCCTTTTGTCTCCCTTCTTCTTCCTTCTCTTTTTCCTTCTTTCTCTCCTTCTACTGCTCCTCCTCCTCCTCTTCCACCCTCAGTGTCAAGACCTGACTGAATTACTCACAATAGACAAACTGTACTACAAGCTTTGTCAATAAATTTGTTAACCGTGTACTTCTCTTTTTCTTCTTCCTCCTTCTGCTCTCCTCCTCCTCCTCCTCTTCTTCCTCCATCTACTCCCCTCCTTCACCTCTTCCTGTCTCTCCTCCTCCTCCTTCCCTTCCTCCTCCCCGTACCCTCACTCTTGCCAGACAGCCACCAGAAATAGATCATTAATATAGTTCAGCCTCAGAAACGATGCCAATAAATAGATTAGAAATAAATAGAAAAATTTTATCGTAAAAAAAAAGGATGAAACAAGAAACGGAAGAAGGAAGGAATGAAAACTAAACACGGGTACAAAACATCTTCTCTGACAACAGTTTCCCACTTCCATTGTTCCTAAAGGCTGAGACTGTACACCAGAACAATATACTCTCTTAGTCTCTTCTCTATTCTTCTCTTATTTATCTCCGTGACCCCTTAGTTCCTCCTTTTTGCCATTTTTTCTCTCGTTACGGCTGGGTGAGAGAGAGAGAGAGGGGGGAGTCGAGGATGGTTTGGGACAATAAGCGACCTGTTGTGTTTTGGTAAGAGGGAAACGGGACTATTTTATTTCTGGTGTTTATAGTTTTTTATTATTATTTTCGTGTGTGTGTGTGTGTGTGTGTGTGTGTGTGTGTGTGTGTGTGTGTGTGTGTACCAAGACGTTTGTTATGGTGTGAAGGTGATCCTTTGTTTGCGGTGATAAGTGTTGATTCTCCCTCCTTACCGCTTTCTCCCCCAGACCTCTCTGT
Source organism: Homarus americanus (assembly GCF_018991925.1). Taxonomy (NCBI): domain Eukaryota; kingdom Metazoa; phylum Arthropoda; class Malacostraca; order Decapoda; family Nephropidae; genus Homarus; species Homarus americanus. Next base: position 331,713 of record NW_024743588.1, read on the forward strand.
CTCTCTCTCTCTCCTCTCTTTCTCTCCTGTTATTCCCACTTCACCACCCCCTCTCTACCCCCCTTTTCTCTCTCTCTCCCCTCATCCCCTCTTCCTCTCCTAGCTGTCAAATCATCACCTCCTCATCAGTGCTGGAGGGGCGAGGAGAGATCTTCAATATCCTCACATAAATTGACACACTCGGTCTGATCCTTTCTCAAGTGTTCCAATATTACCGCTGCTCTCGCCTTCTTTTCCTGCACGTATCCGTCACTCTTATGAAAAAAAAGAGGTATTTACGTTTAGTGATCAAATCTCTCTCTCTCTCTCTCTCTCTCTCTCTCTCTCTCTCTCTCAGAACATGCATTACGTCACAATATCAATATCCCAATTTTTCTTCCGTAGTTCCCCCCTCGCACACCCAGGCTCAGTGTTGCCAGATACCAAACTCCATCACAACCTCTTATTTCTCTTATTTATTTAACCTTATTGATCAAAATTATCATAAATAAAACCTTATTCATTTCATTTATTTATTAAAGGTGTTGTGTTAGTCATAGAGATTGTGAAATGTAGTAGATGGAAGTGAATGACGAGAGATTATGTGAAGACTCTTAGGGATTTCTCAAAAATGATGTCTGGTAACAGTTATTCCCCCCCTCTCTCTCTCTCTCTCTCTCTCTCTCTCTCTCTCTCTCTCTCTCTCTCTCTCTCTCTCTCTCTCTCTCTCTCTCTCTCTTCCGTATCCATTTGTTCTCATTTTTCCTCATTCCTCATCACTTACTCTTCCTCATCACTTCTCTTTTCCCCCTCTCACCTCATTCTCCCTCCCACCATCTCCAGGAGAGAGAGAGAGAGAGAGAGAGAGAGAGAGAGAGAGAGAGAGCTATCTCCCCTCGCCCACTAATGAAGTTTCCCCTCAGAATTTGGCCTCAGGAAATCTTCGTGATGGAATACCTGTCGATTTTTGAGCCATGACTTGCAGTTTTATTAGAGGGGAGAGAGAGGGAGAGATAGTGAGGGGAGGAAGGCACGAGAGAGAGAGATAGTGAGGGGAGGAAGGCACGAGAGAGAGAGAGAGATAGTGAGGGGAGGAAGGCACGAGAGAGAGAGAGATAGTGAGGGGAGGAAGGCACGAGAGAGAGAGAGATAGTGAGGGGAGGAAGGCACGAGAGAGAGAGAGAGATAGTGAGGAGTAAGGAGAGTGAGTAGTGAGAGGGAGAGTGTGATAGGAGAAAGGAACGAGAGAGAGAGATAGAGATAATGAGGAATGGGGAGAGTGAGTGATAGGATAGACGGAGATATAGCGAAGGGGGAGAAGGAACGCGCGAGAGAGAGAGACAACGAAAGATAGTGAATGGAGGAAGGAACGAGAAGGAGAGAGATAGTGAGGAGTAAGGAGAGTGAGTGGTGGGAGGGATTACGGTTAACACATATTGACAAAGCCTGGAGTACAGTTTGTCTATTCTGAGTAATTTAGTCAGGTCTTGACGCTGTGGGTGATGTCACTGTTGCCAGGCAGGTCAGTGGATCACACACATTGGAGTCATATTCTAATCGAGGACTAATCAGTGTGGGCCAGCAGCAAATTTTGGATAAACAGCAAGAATGTCCCCAAGCACCCTGATTCAATATAGTAATTACAAAGTTCATGATACAATAAGCAAGGTGGCCTGAAGTCTTTGACAGTGTCACATTCAATAATATAGTGTTCAAGTGTATGCTTTAAAGGCTTATCACAAAGTTTACATGGTGAGTGTTCCGGTCTGGGTACAACGCGAGAAACATTTTAGAAACTAAGGAGAAAGAAAGACAGAAAGAAAACTAAGCTTTCCACCTTATACTCTGTCTCACTCTCACTTGTTCTTTTCCTTCATTCATCCTCATACATCCCCTTGAAGAGACTCCACACCCCCCCCCCTCTTTCTCTCTCTCTCTCTCTCTCTCTCTCTCTCTCTCTCTCTCTCTCTCTCTTCATTTTCCTCCTTCCTGCTGCCTCACCTTCTCTACCCAACACCTCACCTTCTCCCTCAGTGAGTGACGGGAATTCCTCACTGATGTCTTGTTAAGAATTTTTCGTGACATTTTTCTGGGAATTTTGTCTTCATTCGTAGCTGGAGAGAGAGAGAGAGAGAGAGAGAGAGAGAGAGAGAGAGAGAGAGAGAGAGAGAATAACTCTTAGAAAGAGAAGAAAGAAGAGAAAGAGAGACGAGGTGAGAGATATAAAAACAAAAAGAAACGTTGAGAGAGTGAGACGATGAAAGAGAGAGAGAAAGAGAGAGAGACAAAGAGACGGAGAGAGGCAGACTGAGTCACCCCTCACCAACGTGTCAACACAATGTAAATTTTATCAACTAGTAGAAAGACGTCGTGATTCTCTCTCTCTCTCTCTCTCTCTCTCTCTCTCTCTCTCTCTCTCTCTCTCTCTCTCTCTCTCTTTTCACTCACCAGCGGAAACAAATATCACTTTATATACACACACAAAAAAATCAATGAAACGCATATGAAAACCTCGTTAAAACCTGGATTAAGACCTCGATTAAACCTTCATAAAAAACCTGGATTAAAACCTGGAATAAAACCTATTAAATCTTGATTAATACCTCAATAAACTTTGATTAAAACCTTCATAAAAAACCTGGATTAAGACTTTGATAAAAACCTCGATTAAAACTTCAATAAAAACCTAGATTAAAACCTCACTAAACCTCTATCATTAAAAACCCGAATCTCGATAAAAAACCTCGATAAAGAGAACCCACTGGGCGTCCGGAAAATGCGCCACCGTCCCAATCTGGCGCAGGATCTAGGTACAGCGCCATGGGGAGAGAGGGGAGGGGAGAGGAAGGGAGGGGAGACAAAGACCAAGTTAACAGCTCCGAGGGGAGACATATTAACTACTGTGCTAAGCCTTTCACTCCTTCCCCTCTCCCAGCCTACTCTTCCTGGCCCTCTCCCAGCCTACTCTTCCTTCCCCTCACCCCTTACCCTCACCTCTCCTCTCCTCTCACCCTCCTCTCCCCCCCTGCACTACTATCACCTCACCCCCCACCTCCTCTCCCCCTCCCACTCTACCACATTATCCCTCACCCCTCACCCTCACCTCTCCCCTCTCTACACCATCACCCCTCACCCTCTCCTCTCCCTCAATTCTCTCCTCTCCCCTCCCCTCTCCCTCACTTCTCTCCTCTCTCCTCCCTCTCCCTTTACCTCTCACCCCTCTCCCCTCACTTCTCTCCTCTCCCCTCCCTCTCCCCTCCCCCTCCCACCCCTAATATTAAGCGTTTTACCTCTACACGACCAACACATTACGCTATCATCTTTTATCAGAGGGGAAACTACCGTGAAATTAGCCTATTCTTTTGTGTGTGGTGGTTAATGCTTAGCTTACGTGTTGATTGTAGGATTGTGGGACTTAGATTGTGGGATTGTGGGACTTAGATTGTGGGATTGTGGGACTTAGATTGTGGGATTGTGGGATTTAGACTTTGAGATTGTGGGATTGTGGGACTCAGATTTTGAGACTGGGATTTTTGGGATAGTGGGGCTGGGATTATAGGATTTGGGGATTGCGTATTTCTGAGAATATTGTTTTGAGTACCATTAGGGATTGTGGGATTGTGTCGCTGACCTTTTAACTCTGAGCTGAGAAAATCCATATGAATTTAGGGTGATTACAGGTCGAATCCCCTTAATCCCGGGAGAGGGGGATTACACAGGCTGACGTGACGGTGAGAGGGAGATTACGGTGGGGATTTTTGCCTTAATATGACAAGGTATTACAAGCGAGGGGTGATTAATGGGATTTATGCGCTTGGTAATTTATATCTTAGTATTAATGTTGTGGGAGAAGCATATGTAACTGTGTTTCCTTTCATGTTTTTGTTTTTGTGTGTGTGTGTGTGTGTGTTTGCGTGCGTGTGGCTAATTTTTTATGCGTGTAGTTTTTTTGCATGCATATGTGACCGTTCCCACGTGCGTGTGTGTGTGTGTGTGTGCGTGTGTGTGTGTCTTGTTTTTGTGTCTGTATATTTAGGTCCACTTGGCCACAGGTAGTCATGCCAATTAAGTTTGAAGTGTGTGAGGGGCTGAGAGAGAGAGAGAGAGAGAGAGAGAGAGAGAGAGAGATGGGAGTGTGTTTTTTACGGGTATTTCCTGCTCCCTAAAATATTACCTTGCTACACCATATATTCTCTCAGTCACTAGTAATGAATCCCTCGTGTGTCGGGGAGGCCAGGGTACAGGTAGGGTGCATAGATTACAGGTACGGTTACAGGTACGGATAAAGGTAGGCAGATTACAGGTACGGATACAGGTAAGGTAGATTACAGGTACGGATACAGGTAAGGTAGATTACAGGTACGGATACAGGTAAGGTAGATTACAGATACAGGTACAAAATCCCGCACTCTTCCTCTACTTTATACTCTCTTCCTCTCACTCTCCTCTACCCCCTCCCTCACTCTTCGTCCTTCTCTATTATTCCCTTCCGCCATCCTCTCTCTCTCTCTCTCTCTCTCTCTCTCTCTCTCTCTCTCTCTCTCTCTCTCTCTCTCTCTCTCTCTCTCTCTCTCTCACAGTTACTTCCAGTCATAGCTCTCAGAAACTCACCCTCATAATACTATATATAAACTTTTCAATGACTCACACCTAAAAATATATATAATTTTAGTGACTCACCATTGAAAAAAATATATATAAACTTTTTCTCCGCGTAACCAAAACCGTGACTCAATAATTATTATTACAAAATAGATCAATAAAGTAATTAATTTTTTCCCCTGCCAGAGACATTAACTCCCCGCCACCTAACCGATAATGGCGGAGATTGAATATTGGTTCCAGTGCCGTTTAGGGGAAGTGACCAGGATGTGGGGGAATATTCAAGGAAAAATGGGGGAAAAATTGGTTAGTGATGGGAGAGGGTGGGGGAGGAAATGATAGGGGAAAGTAAAGGAAAATTGCACGATGATGGGAGAATGAGGGGGAAAAATTATAGTCAGTGAAGAGAAAATGGGGAAATTAACTGGTGAAGGAAAATGGCGGAAATTTTACCTCTTGTTGATTCTAAAGGTGTTTCTTCCTCTTAGAGTAAGAGGGAGGGTAGTGAGAGTAGAGTAAGAGGGAGGGTAGAGAGGGCCAGGTGAGAGGAGAGTGAGGGGAGAGGTGAGAGGGGTAGTGAGGGGGAGAGGTGAGAGGAGAGTGAGGGGAGAAGTGAGAGGGGTAGTGAGAGGAGAGGAGAGTGAGAGGGATAGTGAGGGGAGAAGTGAGAGGAGAGAGGAGGTAGTGAGGTCCAGGTGAGAGTAAAGTGAGAAGAGGAGGTAGAGAGAGTGAGGGGAAGTTACAAAGTCTCTCTCTCCCTTCGCCTTCCCCTCTCATCCATTATTTCCTTGCCTCGACGTCTATTGCAAACTGCATGAAAAATGTCTCTCTCTCTCTCTCTCTCTCTCTCTCTCTCTCTCTCTCTCTCTCTCTCTCTCTCTCTCTCTCTCTCTCTCTCTCTCTCTCTCTCTCTCTCTCTCTCTCTCTCTCTCTCTCCTTACCCATATACAATTGTCTACCTGATTATTCATTTTTATTCATCCCTCTCACTCCCTCTCACCCCTTTCCTTCTCCTCCCCCATCCCCTTCTCTCTCACTTCTCTCATCATTCTCTCTCTCCCTCTCATCTCATTCATTCCTCTCTTCTCCCTCTCACTCATACATTTTTCTCCCTATCACTCTCCCTTGTCCCTCTCCTTTGTCCCTTTCCCTTTCCCACTCGCTCTCCCCTCTTACACCTGAGGGGAAAGTTAATTTGCTTTCAAAATCTTTAATGAATTTTTGGCCTGGATGACACCCATCTGAGGGGAAACGGAGAGCCTCGGTCAATCTTCCAGGGGGTGAAACTGACCAATGGGAGAACATCTGGGTGAAACTGGCCAATGAGAGAACACCTGGGTGAAACTGACCAATGGGAGAACACCTGGGTGAAACTGACCAATGACAGAACACCTGGGCGAAACTGGTGGTAGTGAAGGTGTTGTCGTTGGTGGCGGCGGCGGCGGCGGCGGCGGTGGCTGGGCGACTTAGGTCATTTGAATTCCATTATGGTCAATGATTTTCGGACAAATTAAATTGGTTTTGTTGTTGAGGACTTATAACTCTCTCTCTCTCTCTCTCTCTCTCTCTCTCTCTCTCTCTCTCTCTCTCTCTCTCTCTCTCTCTCTCACTCCACCTGCCTTGCTCCCATTTCTTATCTATCCTTTCCCCTCACCATTATCTATCTCTTCCCCTCTTCCTTTTATTCCTTCTTTCCCTTCACCAAGCCAACATCTTCTTTGTTTCCCCGTCCACCTTTTTATTTCCTCTTGTTCATCTGTTGTCTGTCACTTTGTAGTTCTCCCCCTCTCTCTCTCTCTCTCTCTCTCTCTCTCTCTCTCTCTCTCTCCCTCCTCTCTCTCTCTCTCTCTCTCTCTCTCTCCTCAATCGTCGTCCTTCCCCTCCCCAGGCCAGTGTCCTCCCCTCGCTGCAGGAGATGTACTGAAAAATTCATAAGCCTGACAGAGGGGAGTGTGAGGATGGTGTCTGGTCAGATGGGCCCCAGTCCTAATGGGCCCCAGTCATAATGGACCCCAGTCATAATGGGCCCCAGTCATAATGGGCCCCAGTCATAATGGGCCCCCAGTCATAATGGACCCCAGTCATAATGGACCCCAGTCATAATGGACCCCAGTCATAATGGGCCCCCAGTCATAATGGGCCCCAGTCATAATGGACCCCAGTCATAATGGACCCCAGTATTTGTGAACCTGATTTCTAGATGAACTCAGTTTTAATGGTTGGGTTGAATGAGCACGGGGCCTATTAGAACAGGGGCCCACTTGACCTCTGACGTTAACCCTTCTGGCGATAAATGTTTGTACTAGCGGACCCCAGTAGTAAGGGAATTGCTTAGGTTAGGTTAAGTTAGGTTAGATTGAGTTGGGTTCGCATTAGGTTAAGTTCAGTTAGGTTAGGTTAGATTAGTTAGCGTTATCTTTGGGTTAGGTTAGGTTAGGTTAGGTTAGGTTAGGTTAGGTTATTGTTAGGGTGTCTGATCCTTTTTGTGAATCACCTAAAGATTAAACACTCAAACAATACCCAAACCTAACCTAACCTACAAGAGGCCAGGATGTATTGGTTGAGGAATGCTGGAGGTCTGGAGGTTGAGAGGCCATGAAGTGTACCTGTGAACACCTGGGGGCGAGTTTGTTGATTACTTGACTCCTATTGGGTAATACTTTGTGTATACATTGTTGAGTAATGAGATGTGGGGTGGTCTCTACAGGAACAAATATCAATACTGTCAGCATCTCTTTTCTTAAGACGAGGTCACAGTCAGCCACGGAATGTTCGTTTCCGTAGGCAGGCTCACACATCCGGACGAAGGGGACGAGAGAGACGAGGAGATAAAGAAAACAGGAGGAAGAGGGGGAAATTAACACACACACAGGGCTCTCTCTCTCTCTCCCCTCCCTGTGTTGTGTCGGAAGTGTCTTGTGTGCTTTGTGAGGCGCTGATGGGGAGAGGCTGAGTGGTTAGGATAGGTTAGGTTAGGTTAGGTTAGGTTAGGTTAGGTTAGGTTAGGTTAGGTTAGGTTAGGTAAGGTAATCTTCAGGTTTTTCGACATATCATTTGACAACGGAAAGTGAGTGAGTGAGTGAGTGAGTGAGTGCAGTGAGTGAGTGAGTGAGTGAGTGCAGTGAGTGAGTAAGTGAGTGAGTGAGTGCAGTGAGTGAGTGATTGAGTGAGTGAGTGAGTAAGTGAGTGAGTGAGTGCAGTGAGTGATTAATAAAAGAGAGAGTGAGAGAGAGAGTAGAGTCATCAAGCCCTAAGACACATCTCTCAGAGCCTCCTTGCCGACAGCTCTCAGTCTGCTCCACCTCTCACCTAATTTATGTCCGTCTGGCTCACATCTTCATCTCCTGTGTCGTGAGAATGGTCTTTTCTTTCGCCAATTACGAAAATAGACAGTTTTAGCGGGCCCGACGGCGTCTGCGTTTTGCGTTTTGCGTCGTTTTCTTCGTATCTGCGTTTAATTTGTCGTCATTATTTGTAGTTCCTTCTCTCCCTCCCTCCCTCCATCCTTCCCTCGCTCCATCCTTCCCTTCTTCCATCCATCCCTCCGTCCATCCCTCTCTCTATCCCTCCACCCTTCTCTCTCTCTATCCCTCCCTCCTATTTCTTAAAGATAGGTATAGTTATTTGTTACTGATAATAAGATAGCTGATATATTAAGACTATATCCACATTTTACACCAAATATATCAATCAATTACTATATAAAAACTTTAACAAACTATATTTAAGCCACCTGACCTTTATAGTTACCAGAACGACCCATCATGACCTCTGTTGAGTAATAATAACAGTGCTACAGCTCACGAGTGTAGGGGTGCACAGTAAACTAGCTCTACAGGACGGCGAGGCAAAACATTTCACATTAAAATTCATTCCATTGTATCTCACTGTAGTCTTAGGGTTCAAAAAGGTTCTGTAGGTTCAATATGTTTCCTTACTTGTGTTAAATGAACCTTCCTAGTTAAGGTTGAGTCTCGATGGATGTTGTTGTTGTACTTTTGGTTAGGTTACGTTAGGTTACGTTAGGTTAGGTCAGGTTTATACGTGTTCTCACTTTTCCAGTTACGAGGAAAATTCGCCGTACGAACCTTTGAGAACGTGAACCCTGGCCAGAGGAATAGTTCCTCGTTAATAACTCATAATGAAGAGCCGGCCGGGTTTTTAGAGCACCGAGTTAAGCTTCTGTTTAAAGCGAGTTAGTTTAGTTAATTGGATTTTGTTAAGGCTTTATGGGGGAGTTGAGAGAGTACTAGAATGTACTAATGAAATACAGGTGTTGCTGCTGCTACCTGGCCTGGGGGGAGGATCTCTCTCTCTCTCTCTCTCTCTCTCTCTCAGTACATCAACGTATAGGCTCATCCGTCCACCAATTATACACAACTATATACTTTATGGCAATGATTATATATTTGTCGTCCCCTTTAACAAGCTCTTTGGAAAATTATCGGCACAACAATAGGCGGGTAAGGCCATCCGCCAATAACACACAATTATGACTGTTTTATCGGCACCGTAGGTATTTGTCACTCTTCCAACAGGTCTTTTAGAGAGGACGGATATATGTGGTTATAGGAGACGGTATATGTAATCAAGACTCATATATTCTAAGCAGAAGTGGCATTTGAAGAGGTTCCAAACCCCTTTATGATAGGTTAGTGGCGTCTTCATTCCTCTTCTCGGGCGGTATAAACAATGTCATGACGTGGGATCCGACTCCTCTGCGCCTTTCTGGAGTTTATGACGACCGGGAGTGTGACGTAAGTGGGTAATTTTTTCCCCTAGGACGGACTAAGATTGTATATAAGCTACCTTATATGTTAATCCTGGAGAAAAAATCGGTTTTTTTTCTCACAGGGTCGACAAGGTTGCGGATAAATATCTCGATCTTGTTAATACTGGGATAGTAAAACAAAGGACCAATGCCTTGTCTATTCGTCTTCATTTTCACAGGACGAACAAGGACAAGGAGTGATGACCTCTTATCTCTGTTAATCCCGAGAGGAGAAAAACCACATGATTTATATCCCAAGATGAACAAGAACAAGACTGTTTACTGCTCGTACATGTTAATACTGGGGAAAAAATTATGAATGCCTCGCCTGTTCGTCTTACTGTGGCGGCAGGCGTCGAGAACCAGCATAATTAGTTTTAGAAATGATGAGCCGCGTGAGGAGTGTTGGCAGCCCACAGTGACACCACCTGGGGGATGAGGGCTGATGGATGGTAGGGAGGGAGGGAGGGAGGGAGGCAGGGAGGGAGGGAGACGACGAATTATGGAGGAGAGAGGGATGGTGAGAGGAAACGAGGTGATAGTATGAAGAGTGAGGAGGGAGATGATGGTGTAGAGAAGGAGGGAAGGAAAGAAGGAGGGAGGTGTTAATGAGGAAGGAGGGAGGTGTTAATGAGGAAGGAGGGGGGAGGGAGGGAGATGATGATATGGAGGAAGGTAGGGAGGGGAATGATGGTGAGGAAAGAGGGAGGGAACGGGATGAATGGTGAGGAGGGGCAGGTAGGGAGGAATGGGTTGTTTGATAGGGAGAAAGGCGGAGTCGCTGGGGAGAAAAGGAGATTAATGGTGGCGAGAGGGGGGTGATGGATGATGGGGAGAGTAAGTGAGAGAAAGAAGTAGGAAGAAGGGGCTATGGGAGACAGAAGGTGAAGGGGAGGTTATACGTGACAAGGTTATGGGGTGATAAGGTCAAGGTGAGAGACAGGGGGAGGATGAGGAGCGGCCTGAGTAGGGAGAGAACGAGGCAGCTACGGTACAGATATCACCCCACTAAAATGAGAAACATCAATGGGGAGAGAACAAGAGATTGGTATCACCCCACTAGAAGGATAAACATTGATGGGGAGAGAACAAGGCCCATTAATCTCCCCAACCAGACGGCCACCACCCCACACATGAGGCCAGTGGGAAGGGTGACAGAGAGCCCTCGGTATGAAGGGAGCCATTCACCTTCCTCACCACCCACCCCCACCCCCTTCCACAGAGATGGTCCGTGGGAAGGGCGGTGGGAAGGAACCCGTGGACGCATCCTGACCACGAGGTACTATCCCATTCCACACCAGAGGGCCACAGTGGAAGGGAACCACTTGGGTGATCTCAGACTTAGATTCAGTGGAAAAGGTTCGTGGGAGAGTGGGCAGCTCCTGCTCCTGTACCTGTATCTACCTGTACCTCTACCTCGTGCTAGTCCGCACTCATTGGTCCTCAGATAGAATATAACACTAATGAATATGACCTGTATTGTGTATGAACCTCTGTCCTGTGTGGCAGTGAGCAGTGATAACACCCTCAGTATCAACACCTGACTGAACTATTCATAATAGGCAAATTATTCTCCAAGCTTTACCAATAAAGTTGTTAAACTAAAAGAACAAAATTCACTTCTTGCCCTCACTTCTCACTCCACTTCTTCCCTCACCTCTCACTCCACTTCTTCTCCTCATCAACTTCCCTTTACCATACACCATCACTCCCTTCTTACTCCTCCTTCTTTTCGCCCCCCCCCCCTCCAGAGGCATAAAAAAATAATTAACGAATCTATTTAACATATCCTCCCCTCCCTTCCCCTCCCCTCATTCCTCCACACTCCCCTCACTTGACGACAGCCTCATCCTCCTCAGTTCCCTCTTCTCCCCTTTCCTCCCCATCTTATTTTCTTTCTTTTTTATCTTCTCTCTATTTGTATTTACTTCTTTATCATCTGTTTCTTATTGTTTTACTTTACTCGTCTTTGTGTTATTCCAAGATTTAGACATTTTGGCTTTTTTCCTCGAGGTGATTAAAGTCTCAACTCGTCCTCGAGGTGATTAAAGTTTTAACTCGTCCTCGAGGTGATTAAAGTCTCAACTCGTCCTCGAGGTGATTAAAGTTTTAACTCGTCCTCGAGGTGATTAAAGTTTTAAGTCATCCTCGAGGTGATTAAAGCTTTAACTCGTCCTCGAGGTATTATAAGTCGTACTCTTGCTCTCATGTGATGTATTTCAAATAGACCTTCGTCCTTGAGGTACACATGCTTTAAGTCTTAACTCGTCCTTGACACACTTCAAGTCTTAACTCGTCCTCCAGATACTTCAAGTCAATGCTCGCCCTTGAGATGCTTAAGTTTTTACTCTTTTTTTCTACTTTTATTTACTTCTACTGTGAGGAAACATTTCTTTGCTCTATTCCCTCACCTAACTTTTTCTCTCCCATCTCCCCTTCTATAAAAAATTATCTCTCCCCTCACATCAAACTTCTACGGGGAGAGAATGGGAGAGAGGAAGGGTGAGAAAAGGAAGGGGGTGTGACGGGAAGAGGGAGGGAGAGGGGAGAGAAGTTATCGGAAGAGAGTAAGGGGAAGGGAAAGGAAGGTTCTGTAACTGTATACCTTGGTATTTCCCCTCACACATTAGCACCTCTCTCTCTCTCTCTCTCTCTCTCTCTCTCACCCTTGATAAGATAAAAGATAACGACCCTGATGAAGTCCCTCTGTACTTCCTGTATGGAAGGAAGGAGGGGAAAAGAGAGAGAAAGAGAAGGATGAAAAAAGGGATGGAGGAGAGAGAAGGAAAAACAGAGAAAGGAAAGACGGAAAAAGTGAAAGAAAGGTAGAATGAGAGACGGAAAGAAGAAAGGAAGGAGAAATAGATTGAAAGAAGGGAGGGAAGTGAAGAATGTGGGAGGGAGACAGGGAGAGAAGCAAAGATACAAATACAGGTACAACTATAGGTACAGCCATAGATACAGGTACAACTATAGGTACAGCCATAGATACAGGTACAACTATAGGTACAGCCATAGATACAGGTACAACTATAGGTACAGCCATAGATACAGGTACAACTATAGGTACAGCCATAGATACAGGTACAATAAACAGCCAAAACTACAGGTACAGAAATATATACTAGATACAGGTACAACGGTACAGCCATAGATACAGGTACAACTACAGCTGACCATACAGTACACTCCTCCCGGTTATTCTCACCAGAATTTACATGTTTTAGCAGAGTGATTTAAAGAGAGTTTTTGCCCCAACTTGTTATGTTTACCGTGTGTGTGTGTGTGTGAGTGAGTAAATGAGTGTGTGTGTGTGTGTGTGTGTGTGTGTGAGTGAGTAAATGAGTGTGTGTGTGTGTGTGTGTGTGTGTACATAGGAGTTAAGTGGTCCTCAAGTGTGTATATTCACAGCGCCTCCTGTTTGGAAAGTGGCGATTTCCTTCACTTAAAGACGAGACTAGAATAGACCTCTCACCTCCTTCTCTCCCCTCTCATCCTCACCTCCGTTTCTCTCCTCTTCCCTCCTCCCCACACATACTCTATATCCCAGCAACCCCCTCTTCTCTCCTTCCTTTCCCCCTTTCCCCTCCTTCTCCACTCTGATTTCCTCCTCACACCCTCTCTTCTTCTTTCCCTCTCCTCCCACACCTTCCAGCTTCCTACCAGCATTACCACTAACCCCCCTCTCCACCACAAAAACCATAACCACCACCACCTCCTTCGTCAACCACCATCACCACTACCAAACCTCCCTGACCACCACCACCACGACTACTACACCCTTCCAATCACCATCACCACTCCCACATCCTTTCCAACTACCATCTCACTACCAAACCTCCCCGACCACCACAACCACTATTCCCCTCCGATCAGCTACCACCATTCATCTCCAATCGGCAACCACCACCACCACCACGACTACTAGGTCCTTCCAACCATCAGCCACCACCACCACCACCACCATCACCACCACCATCACCACCATCACCACTCCCACCACCACCACCACTCCCACCACCTCCAACACCAGCATCAGAGGCAGCCGAAGCCCATCTGTTCCTCCACTGTCTCATGTTACCAGCGTCGACAACACCAGTTTACCCTCACCTAACCATCAATACTTGCTACTCTTCCCTGAATAATGACGAAGACTTATTCAGTTCTCACTTTCAGAAATTATCAAGTAAATAACCAGGTTAGTTAGTTCTCAGGTGAGGACATATATATATATATATATATATATATATATATATATATATATATATATATATATATATATATATATATATATATATATATATATATATATATATATAACCTTTTATATAGTCCATTATAGTCAATATATAGTTAGCTATATAACAAGGTAGGGGAGAAGAGAGAGACTGGGAGGGGAGGGGAGGGGAGGGGAGGGGCGAGTGAAGGTGATGAGAGGGGAGGCAGAGGTGTCAGAGCGTTAATGTTTCACACCAGACTCACCGAGGGGGGAAAAACTGCCCCAAAATCTTTCCCTCCTGCCGCTATTTTCACCACATTTGTTGCATTTTACGGCCAGCTTTTAAAGAGTAATAAATGTCCGGGAGGCACCAACACCTTCTCAGATACTAAGAAAATGAGACTTCTTAGGAGATTACGGTGAGGAAGAAGTGAGAAACACGGGTGGGTTGTGAGAAACCAACAGATGGCATTAGGACCCAGGAGGGAGCTTGAGTTACGCCGTGACGTCACTAGGGTGGAGCCGATCCACTTGTTTACGTTCTCATAATCATTACCTCATTAAAGCGGATTTTAGGGGATTCTTATGGGAGGAATTTTGAGACGTTTTCGTGTAAACAGTTCGTGATGTTATGGTTGTATGTCTCCGTGTCTCATATATTTACGAAATTTAGCGAATATATATATATATATATATATATATATATATATATATATATATATATATATATATATATATATATATATATATATATACACAAAATTAGATCATTGGTTGTTCTTTATGATAGATGAATAAAGTGTTTTGTTTTTAATATTTGTTATATATACTAACGTAGCGGTTTGTTGTGGATGATGTGTATTTTTTTTCAGCTTGAAGGATTATATTTCTCCTAACACCTCTTTCTTCGTCGCCTTCTTCGTCCCTCTCTCCCCTTCATATCATTCACGCCATCTTCCACCTCCTCACCTCTCATTATCTTCTTTATATTGCTCCTCCTCCTCCTCCTCCTCCTCCTCGCCGATAAGTGTGACGTGTTTGTGTGTTACGGTGGTGAGTTTAACTTGTTCGAGGTATCACTTCGGATGTCTGGCGCGTGGTAGTGGTGGTAGTGAGGATGGTAGTGGTAGTAGTGGTGGTAGTGGTAGTAACGATGATGGTGGTAGTGGTAATGGTAGTAAGGGTGGTAATGGTGGTATTAGTGATAGTAGTGGTGGTGGTAGTAGTAATAATAGTGGTGGTAGTGAGGGTAGTAGTGGTGGTGGTGAGGGTAGTAGTGGTGGTGGTGGTGGTGGTGGTGGTAGTTGTACTCTTCTTCTTTTACTTGTTTTCTCTCATTTCTTAATTCTTGGTTTTAATTATCTCACCCCCTTCCTTCTTCTCTCTTCTCTCTATTTCTCTCTTCCATTCCTTTATTCATTTTCCCTTCTTCCCCCTTCTGTTTCTCTTCTCCCTTAAAGTCACATCACCCCTCCAGGTCCTATTACCTCCCAGGTCAGGTAAGAGGTCACGTGAACAGGTCAGGGTGAGAGGGGGGTGAGGGAGAGGGAGTTTTAGTTTAGTTAGGGGTGAGAGGATGGGGGAAGGAGGGGTGTAAAAAAGTGAGGGAGTGAGAAGAAGGGGAAGGAAGGCAAGTGAGAGGAGAGAAGAACAAAAGTGAGTGAATAAGAAAGAGGGAAGGATGAGAGGAGAGAGTGATGGTGGTGAGACCATTAATGGCCAGATTGTTATAAATGATCTTGTGGGTGATAGTGAGACTGATTGATGGTCAACCCTCAGCATTGTTCACCACTATTCAACACTGGTTCCATTCCTTTCCTAAATGAAATAGTAACTTCTGGCGAGAACTTGTTGATATTCCGGTGGGGAGGAGGGTTCAGGGGAGGGAGTTGGTATGGGCCAACATAACAATTGACCTGGCTGCTCCCAGAGGAGCGCCAATTACGTCTTGTCCCTTCGGTGGTCAAGGATGTGTGTAATAATAAAATAATAATAATAAACGGTTTATTAATATAGTTTCAGCCGGTGGCTTTGTGTGTGTGTGTGTGTGTGTGTGTGTGTGTGTGTGTGTATAATCATCAAGTAATGTAAGCAATTTTGTCTATACATCATCTTATGATCTTACCTGCTCTCTTATACAATCTGTAATTAAACTAACATCTTCGTGTAATTGTTCTTTGTCCTTACTAGCAACACACACACTAGTGGTGACCTTATTCTGGTGGCTGGGGTTAGGTCAGGTCAGGTCGGGTGGCGTCATAAAGAGGTGACCACTAGTTCTGGTTCTCCTCACTTTACAACATTCTCCTTGTAATAATTATCTGCCTGGTCATGGAGGTGTGTCGTGCAGGTCTACCGTGGAGGTCAAGGGTCATAAGTGGCACTGTTGAGGGTCATGTGTGGCACTGTTGAGAACCATGTGTGGCACTGTTTAGAGTCATGTGTGGCACTGTTGAGAGTCATGTGTGGCACAGTTGAGAATCATGTGTGGCACTGTTGAGAGTCATGTGTGGCACTGTTGAGAGTCATGTGTGGCACTGTTGAGAGTCATGTGTGGCACAGTTGAGAATCATGTGTGTCACTGTTGAGAGTCATGTGTGGCACTGTTGAGAGTCATGTGTGGCACAGTTGAGGGTCGTGCGTGGCAACCCAACCCACCCCAACATCAACGGGGTTCCCAAAGGCCTAGTCTATCCACCTTTTCTGTTTGGCATCTTGAGGAATATGTGTGTGTTATCTTTTCAGGGCTGAGGAAACTACCCACAGGGGAGGGTTAAGGGTCAAGGTCTCACCCCATAGAATGTCAAGTTTTCCCCTCAATATGTGTTGTGGCCAGGGTGTTGAGTGTTGCCTGAGTGTGTCTCTTGTTAGTCTGTGGTGTCTTTGTGTTGCAATGGAGGAGGAAGAGGGGAGGGAGGGGGTGCTAAGATGTGTTGGAATGTGGGAAGGGAAGAGTGTTTTCTGCATGTAATAATAATACTAATACTAATAGAACAATATTTTTCTGATAATTACCGTGTGTGTGTGTGTGTGTGTGTGTGTGTGTGTGTGCGTGTGCGTGCGTGTGCGTGTGTGTAAAGTTACGTTTAAGTTCAAGCTTAACACCTTTTTTCGTCTAAGATTCAGAGCTAAAATAAACACCCAGAAGAACAAAGAAAAATAAACAATAAAACTATAATAATGACAATAAGAAAAAAACACGTAAGCAAAAACTGGAATCTGTCATCTGTTGTATTAATTATCCTTCATTTACATCCCGGCCAGGCTGACGTCACATGATTCGCCAATTCTTGACCAATTACACGTTTCCTTTGACACCGTAGTAACACGAACATAATAAAAACCACCTTATTAGCTCACAAACACCTTATTAACTCACACTTTGGCGAGTTATTTAATGACATATGAGCATCATTAGTGGTATAGATGGCAATTAAATGATGTGGAGTGACAGGTTAATGTGAGCAGGATTGTGTTCGCTCTAATAAACTACTGTTGACAAGGAGACTTAGTGATGGCGACCAGCAGTAGCCAACACCCCGGAGGACGGCCGCGTGTTTATGTCTCAACAGAGAGTGAGAAGCTTGGTGATGATCTTATGGGGAATTGTCTCTATCCTAACCTAACCTAACCGAAGCATTAATGGCACGAAATCCGATTGGGGTAACGTCACTAGTGGAGTACTCCAAGGCTCAGTACTTGGACCATTACTATTTATTTATTATATACATAAACGACATAGATGTATGCATAGACAGCA
This sequence comes from Homarus americanus, assembly GCF_018991925.1. Taxonomy (NCBI): domain Eukaryota; kingdom Metazoa; phylum Arthropoda; class Malacostraca; order Decapoda; family Nephropidae; genus Homarus; species Homarus americanus. Next base: position 349,044 of record NW_024743588.1, read on the forward strand.
ACATAAGTAATGCTGGCGACATTATAATAGAACGTGTAATTAAACCTGACGATGACTCCGCAAAACTACAGGAAGATCTAAACAACAATTTTGCGAATGGTCTGAAAAATGGCAGATGAAATTTAATGTGGACAAATGTAAAGTACATAGTCTAGGAGATGTAAACAGGGAAACCAGATATCAGATGAACAACGATGTTATAGAGATATCCGACTGTGGGAAAGATTTAGGAGTAATGATAAGTAAGAATCTTAAACCAAGACAACAATGTGTATTTGCTCGAACCAAGGCTAACACAGTACTTGGGTTCATACAAAGGAGTGTTAGTTACAAGACTAGCGAGGTTATCCTAAAACTGTATCTTGCGCTTGTGAGACCTCACTTGGATTACGCAGTTCAATTCTGGTCACCGTACTACAGAATGGATATAGAATCCCTAGAAATAATTCAGAGGAGAATGACAAGAATAATCCCGGGCATTAGGAACCTTGAGTAAAGAGACAGGTTAAAGCATCTTTAATCTGCACTCCCTCGAGAGACGTAGAGTGAGGGGCGATTTGATCGAGGTGTATAAATGGAAGTCAGGGCTAAACAAAGGTGATATAACAAAGGTACTCAAACTATCCAACCAGGAGTGAACTCGTAGCAATGATTTTAAATTAGACAAATTTAGATTTAGGCGCGAGATAGGTAAACATTGGTTTGGAAATAGAGTAGTGGATGAGTGGAACAAGTTACCAAATATCATCATTGACTCGAAGACGCTGGGTAGCTTCAAATATAGGTTGGATGGATATATGAGCTTTTAGTTTAACAAATTTATTGACAAAGCTTGGAGTACAGTTTACCTATTCTGAGTATTTCAGTCACTGAGGGTGGTATCACTTCTCACTGTCACGCTGGACAGAGGCTCATACACAAAGGAATAGATCTTATTCATTAGCAGTATATATAGGTCAGAGTCATGTGGGTGATGTCACTGTTCACTGCCATGCAGGACAGTGGCTCATATACATTAGGAGTCATATTCTAATCGAGGACTAATCATTGTGGGCTAGCAAATTTTGGATAAACAGCAGGAATGTCCCCAAGCACCCTGATTCAATGTAATAATTACAAAGTTCATGATACAATAAGTCAGGTGGCCTGAAGTCTTTGACAGTGTCACATTCAATAATATAGTGTTCAAGTGTATGCTTTAAAGGCTTATCACAAAGTTTACATGGTGAGTGTTCCGGTCTGGGTACAACGCGATAGAGGTTGGGTGTAAACGGGACTGCCCAGAATGGGCCAATAGGCCCACTGCAGTTTCCTCCTTTCGTATGTTCTTATGTTCGTAATCTAACTTAACCTAACCTACATTATACTACCCTACCCTACCCTACCCTACCCTACCCTACCCTACCCTACCCTGACTTAACCTAAACTAACCCCAAGTAGCATTAGGATGTTTAATCTTCAGGTGACCTCTTGATGCCCAATGAGGGAAATAAAAAAAAACTTACGACACCTTTAAGAATCCATCATGTGTCGTAACTTAAGGAGAGACTAAGGTGTTGTTAGTCTTGTCTTACGAAAAGGGAAAAAATATCGTATTTTTTTGTGAATGTAGAGAAACTGGTTTATTGGGGGGTGGGGGGTGGCGAGGGGAGAGAGAGAGGGAAGGTGGGGGGAGTAGGTGGGAAAGGGAGGGAAGAAGAAAACAAAATAGAGGAGGAAGAAAGAGAGAGGAAGAAAGGATGAGAAGGAGAAAGAAGGGAGGAGGACGAAGAAGGAAAGAGTAGGAAGAAGAAGATGGTAGGAGGAGGAGGAGGAAGAGGAAGAAGGTAGGGGAGGAGGAGGAAGAAGGTAGGAGGAGGAGGAAGAAGGTAGGAGGAGGAGGAAGGTAGGGGAGGAGTGAGATAGTGAGGGTTGACCAAGTTAAGGAGGAGGTAATGACTTCTGACACGGTACGATTGATAAGCCGAATGACTGTGTGTGTGTGTCTGTCTGTCTGTCTGTCTGTCTGTCTGTGTGTGTGTGTGTCTGTCTGTCTGTCTGTCTGTCTGTGTTTGATTGTGTGTATTTGTGTCTGATTCTATATGTCTGTCTGTATTTCGGTGTCTCCTTGTGTTTCTCTCTTTCTCTCTCTCTCCTTCTAACCTAACCCAACCTAACCTAACCTAACTTAAGCTAACCTAGCCTAACCTAACCTATCTTTTCATAATCACCAGTACAACACACACACACACACACACACACACACACACACACACCTTCTCTCCCTCTCTCTCTCTCTCTTGCACTCAATTAAAATCAAAGATACACACCAAATTAATGTTTTTTTCCCCACCTTAATCTAGCACGTAGGGAGGGTGTGGTGGGGATTTAATGACCACGAGACTAATGCACGAACAATGTCCTTCACCGTCCTGGGATAAACAGGTTTTTAAAAGGGGGGGTGGAGGAGGGGGTAGACCGGGCCCTTATCACCTGCGTCAATATTTGGGACACTGTTGGTCTGGTGTTAGTCAGGTGTGTGTTTGTGTTTACTTGTATATGGTAATGAAGGGGTAATAAGAGCACCTGAAGATTAAGCACCCCAGGTTATTTTATTTGATGTTTAAAAATACTCTGGTGTTAACTTAAATTAACCTAACCTAGCCTAACCTAACCCAACTTAACGCTGAGTGAGGGCCAACTCTGAGTGAGGGCCAACGCTGAGTGAGGGCCGTTCACGTTATAATCAGATACAGGTCAACGATGGTTTGTTTTAAGTCGTTGGAGCCTCACAGTGTCCTGCTTAGGTGGGTATGTTGTCTTAGGTGGGTATGTTTACTTGGGTATGTTGACTTAGGTGGGTATGATTACTTAGCAGGGTATGTTTACTTTAGTAGTGTAAGATGTCTTGAGGCCCTTTGATGTTTACGCCCTTCACCTTCTGATCTGTTTCTCAAGTAATATGTAATTAATGTATTGTTGAAGTGTCAGGAAGTGCTAGGTAGTGTCGGGGAGTGCTAGGTAGTGTCAGGGAGTGTTAGGTAGTGTCGGGGAGTGCTAGGTAGTGTCAGGGAGTTTTAACATGACAGTCAACATATAAAGTAAAATTAAAATGAACTGAAATTAAAATAAAAACAAAATAAAAATCAGAAAATAAAACAAAAACAAAATTTAAATCGATAAGGATTCAAGGCGAGTCATGTGTGTGTGTGTGTGTGTGTGTGTGTGTGTGTCGGTCTGATGATGCTGTCCCATGACTCAACCTCTCTCATAACCATAACAAACACCTCTCACGTCTGGGAGACAGGATGCAGGAGTGGGAGAGGGAGAGGGAGTGGGAGTGGAGGAGTGGGAGAGGTAGAGGGAGAGGGAGAGGGAATGGAGGAGTGGGAGAGGGAATGAAGGACTGGGAGATTGAGATGGGTGAAGGAAGGGAGAGGACACGATTGATAGACGGGAGAAATGGAATTATAGAGATATATGAATAGATTGAGGGAGAGAGGAGACAGAGAAAAAGTTTGCGTATGAGAGATAGAAAGAAAGCGTGAGAAAGAGAAAGAGAGAGAGAGAGAGAGAGAGAGAGAGAGAGAGAGAGAGAGAGAGAGAGAGAGAGCGTGAGAAAGGGAGAACAAGGCAGAACACCGTCACTCTCCCATAAAGAAACTCTCCCTGCTGGACGGGATAAACAAACAGGCCGCCTCAGACCCGCGTCGTGTTGTTAGCGAGTGTTATCAGCTCCATCGATGTCCATAAAAAAATATTACACCACGGAAAAAATAAAATCACTTTATCTTACGTTATGAACCTATAGTGTTATACCATCTTAATATAGTGGTGTGAAATGTGTGTGTATATATGGTGGTGTTTTGATGTAGTAAGTTTAATATATGGATAGCTAGGCACACTGATAACCTAACCAAACCTAACCTAACCTAACTCAACCATTTTCATTATGATATATCTAGTTGTTATTGTTATTATTATTTTTATTATTATTATTATTATTATTATTATTATTATTATTATTATTATTATTATTATTATTATTATTATTATTATTATTATTATTATTATTATTATCTTAGCCACGTTGTTCTTCCCTGACCATTTTATACATATTTATATTTACTCTAGAAATAAATATGTTTGGTTCAGCCTTGGTACACGTTTGGTTATCAGCAGGTGTTGACAGGTGTGTCAGCCTCTTAACACATCTGTCTTATGTGTTGTATATTTGTTTTATAGTCAGGTGATGTACCTTTGATTACATAAAAAGGTCATGCTGCAATATCTACATCAACTTTGCTGACCTTTATACTTACTACACACACACACACACACACACACACACACACACACACACACACACACACACACACACACACACACACACACATACACACACACACACACACATACACACACACACACACACACACACATACACACACACACACATGATACACACACACACACACACGTGCGCAGAGAACGAGAGGGGGAAGCAATGGACGGATAGAGGACCTACAGTACAGTATATATTAAGAATCACTACTGAGAGACAAGACATCTAAGAGAGACACTGAGCTTAACAGGGCCTACTTTGATATACCCTACCCTACCCTACCCATCCCTACCCATCCCTACCCTACCCTACCCTACCCTACCCTACCCTACCCTACCCTACCCTACCCTAACATTAACTATCTTATCCAACTGATTGGCTTTTGTATATAAATTCAGTTCAAAATTTAGATCCCAGATTCGGTTGCAGCTCCGGATTCGGTTTTGGTTCCGGGTCATGGTTTCAATTCTGGGTACGGGGTTCGGTTTTAGTTCCGGTTACTGTATCTATCCGCTTGGCCCCTCTGCATCTCTTAGTCATATTTGCACCTCAGCTCAGACCTGACACTGGGTGACTCTCATCAACTCTGTGTGTGTGTGTGTGTGTGTGTGTGTGTGTGTGTGTGTGTTTAAGATCCAACATTTTAGTAATGTTTATATCTAATTAGTGTACTGTATACTGTACAATGGGCTGGGCCAATACTATAATAATAATAATAATAGTAGGGGAGTTATTATTATTATTATTATTATTATTATTATTATCATTATTATTATTATTATTATTATTATCATTATTATTATTATTATTATTATTATTTTTATTTTTATTATTATTATTATTATTATTATTATTTTTATTAGTGTTGTTGTCGTTGTTGTTTTTTGTTGTTTTTGTTATTCAATCATATATTAATTTTCATATACACAATAACCTAACCTAACCTAACCTAACCTAACCTAACCTTGAAAGAGTGACCCTCCCAATTGAAATTCCTAGTCCGATTATGTTGAGGAAGAGATGGAAAGACCTTCCCCTAAGACCGACACACACACACGAATGGATTATTGAGTTGTTTGATTCAGAAGGTGTGTGTTGACATTATTGCTGAGCTGCTGTAGAAGTGATAGCTGTCGGGGAGAGTTGAAGCTAAAACTGTTTGAGAGTTGTAGTGGAGTGTTGGTCTGTTGTTGTTTGGTTTTGTTGATCATCATCATCTCTCTCTCTCTCCAGCGTTGCTCTGTGTTTATATCTGTGGCAGCAGAGAATCCGGATGCGTTCATCTTTCAAGGAGGATTCTTCTCCTGATGCATCAATGATCAATGTCCTGTTTACAGTCTTGAGGTGAGGCAACGCTGCTTGACTTCCTATTTGTGTCTCTCTACGTCCAAATAAAATCTCAAAACATTTATCAGTGAAATGTTAGCGAAATCTTTGCTTCTGTTTCCTTATATCAGTTTTCTGTTTGTAAAGAAATATTGTGTTTACGATTTACCGAAACAACAGCGTTTGCTAAAGTCTCCAGAGTAGAATCCGGAAATATTTTGTTTACATGCGAGGGACGAGGCTGTGAAATGAGTCTATAGATACAGGAGCGTGCCAAGTAGGCTCGCCTCCCCCTCTGGCATCCCCTTCGTTTACACAGTATTGATTAGCTTTCCCCTCGTCCCCATGGCAACGTCTTGCTACCTGGAATCGATGCCACAGATTGCCAGCGAGAATATAATCCGTGTGTTAAAAGCTCGGTATCTGGGGGGGGGGTGTTGTCCTTGTGGGGAGGAGGTAGTGAGGAGCGACGGGAGGATGAAGAAAGGAAGAGAGAGGAACAAAGATGAGAGAATTGAGGATGTTGGTGGAAGAGCATCAGTAATATGGGAAATAGAGGAGTGTCAGTTGAAATGGATGAACCTCGAGGAAAGAATGGATGATGTTAGAGAGACGGAGTGGAGGAGGAGAAAGAGGAGGAGAAGAGGAAGAGGAAGATTTAGCTCCCAGGGGGAAGAGAATAATAACAGTGGGGAGATTTTACTGTGGTGGAAGACTCGAAGGTGAGGGCTGGAAAGCTGTAAAGGGAGGGCTGGAAAACTGGAAGGTAGGGGCTGGAGGGCTGGGAAGTGGGGGGCTGGGAAACTGGAAGGTGGGGGTGGTGAGGGCTGGAAGGTGAGGTGTAGAAAACCATGACCTACTCGACAGAGAAGAGACGAGGAAGTGAGGCAGGATGATGGACACACACACACACACACACACACACAGGTGCTTTAGTCTACCTGGAAACGTAAACAAAATGGATAGTCTGGAGATTAACCACCCTTACGTTAGATTAGGTTAGGTTTGGTTAAGTTAGCGTTAGGTTTGGTTAGATTAGGCAGACATGACCTTCCTTTCCTTGAGTTAGTAAAATATTATTGTTGGTTTACGAAGGATCATTTAAATATGACCTTGAGAAATGTTCCCCCTAAAGTGACCATTGAACGTTCTGAGTTACGTTCTTCACCTTAATACTGAACGATTCGTAACGTTCCTTTTCTCTTATAACCAATCAATTCTCTCCCTATTTCAACTAATCATGACGTCATCTCCCTTGTATCAACCCAGTCATAGTTCCGCCTATTATGCCCAGTAGTTAAGTCACTCCCTCCCCCCTATTTTAACCAATCATGGCTCCCCCTATTACAACTACCATTATATACTGCGTTACTTCTCCCTCCCTCCCCTAGTATAACAATTACATGCTATAATCATATACGTTGTGCTCCTTTCTTTACCCAAACATGCTTCCAGATTTACATGATTTACACAGATTTTACACACGGTCTCTCCTCTCCCCTCTTTTTACTCCCCCCTCTCCTTTCCCCACTCTCACCCTCTCCTGTACCTCCCCTTTAATTCCCCTTCCTCTCTCATCCACTTCCCTACTCCCCACCATCAGCCATCAGTGACACACACACACACACTCACTACGTCCTTGCCTTGTCATTCTTCAGCCCCGTCAGGAGTCATGTTGGCAGAGTGACATACAATCGAGGATCCTGTGTAACCCTCATCTCCTCCTCCTCCTCCTCCTCCTCCTCCTCCTCCTCCTCCTTATTTTCTTTTTCTTTCATTTTACTTCTCTAAATATACGAGCCCAACCCAACCCAATCCTTGGGTCCTATCCTTTCCTGACCTAACCTAACCTAACTTAAGCTATCCTAACCTAACCTAACTTAAACTATCCTAACCAAACCTAACTTAACCTAACCTAACCAAACCTAACATTAGTGTGAAATAATTTGGGAAGGGGAGGGAGGAGGGAGGACAATCTTCAGGTGATCCCAAATTGTACCTTCGTCTTGTCAACAAAGGTAATTAATATAACTCTCTCACTTACTCTCACACTTGAGCTCTCCCTCACCTCGTGGTTGTCCTAACTTAGTCCTTTGGCACTCTCCTTCCCTCTCCCTCCCCCGCTCACTGCACTCTGACCTTCCGTCCCTCAATAGGCCTATCCATGAACATCTCCCCCCTACAAACCCCCCACGTGAGAGACTACTCTATTTCGATACTTTGGAAGGCATTTGGAGAGAGAGAGGGGTATAGGGGCGGTAAGACTAAGGGAAGTATCCCTACTTGCGGTACGCCACTAGGAAAGGAAGGACCTTGGGAGGGGGGGGGACTGGAAAAAAGAGAGAGAGAGAGAGAGAGAGAGAGAGAGAGAGAGAACTGCTTCTGAGTTGAAAGAATGCAAAATTTCCTTTAAATCCAACTCCCCACTAATCGCCCTTCCTCCTGCTCCTGTCCTCCCCTATCTCCCTCTTTCGTCCCATCGTACCTAACCTACCTCCCCTCCCCCTACAAAGCAAAACTACCCTCCCCTACCCATTTGTTCCCCCCCCTCCCTCCCTTTACTCTAAGGAGGTAGCCATGATACACATAAACAGATTAGCGATGATCAGAGCTCCTACTATCACCACCAGCTGTGTGTGTGTGTGTGTGTGTGTGTGTGTGTGTGTGTGTGTGTGTGTGTGTGTGTGTGTGTGTGTGTGTGTGTGTGTGTGTGTGTGTGTGTGTGTGTGTGTGTGAGGCACTAACACACACACACACACACACACTTATCGCTGGACTAATTTTCATCAATTGTCTAAGAAAATATAAACGAAAACGAGGTTACCTGAGCCATTATCCTCTACGGTGTCGATATCAAAGGCAAGCGGCGGGGGTGAGGGAGGGAGGTGGAGGGTGAGGGAGGGGAGGTGAGGGAGGGAGGTGGAGGGAGGGGGAGGTGGAGGGAGGGAGGGAGGTGGAGGGAGGGGAGGGGTGGAGGGTGGAGGAGGAGGGTGAGGTGGAGGAGGTGGAGGGGTGGAGGGAGGGAGGAGGTGGAGGGTGAGGGAGGGAGGTGGAGGAGGAGGGAGGGAGGTGGGAGGGAGGGGAGGAGGGAGGGGAGGGGTGGGGAGGGAGGTGGAGGGGGTGAGGGAGGGAGGTGGAGGGAGGAGGGAGGTGGAGGGAGGGGAGGGAGGTGGAGGGAGGGAGGAGGGAGGGGTGGAGGGGGGGTGGAGGGGAGGAGGGGAGGGGAGGTGGAGGGAGGGAGGGGAGGGAGGGAGGTGGAGGGGTGGGGGAGGGAGGTGGAGGCGTGGGGGGGGAGGGAGGTGGAGGGGTGAGGAGGGAGGGAGGGAGGTGGAGGGGTGAGGGAGGGAGCTATAGGAGTGAAGGAGGGAAGTGGAGAATTTAAGGGATAGGAAGGAGTGGTAGAGGATAGGGTGGAAGGATAGAAGAGGGATAGAGTGACCGAGCAATAGACAAACACATTTACCGCTCCATCACCTACTGGGATGGGGGGGTGGGGGTCTGTCCACACCTTGTTTTCTTCCTAGGATGATCGAGGCGGCCCGTACCAGCCCCAGTGTGTCAACAAGTATCATATAGGATCACCTGAAGAATCATCACCCCAGAGTGTCCACCTAAAGAATCGTCACCCCACCTCATAATGTAGATAATATTGCAAAATACGAACTACTAAATACAAAATAATTTACTCAATAATCCAAAATACACACTGCATATTACAATGGGTAGGTTAGGTTAGGCTAGGTTAAGCCTGAAGATTCACCACCATGGGAGTCCTGACTCCACCTGAAGAATGGTCACCCTGCCAAACTCTGGGGTGATGATTCTTCAGGTGATCCATCATTTCTACTAGGCCCCAGTCCTTGTTGCTCCCAGTTTTAAATTATAGGTTAGGTTAGGTAAAGGCTTCGTAGTATTGATTCCTAATAGTACTAGGAGGAGGGGGGGGTGCGAGGGATGAAACGAACCAGTTAGATACGTTCTCAATTCTCCAGTCACGAGGAAAGAGTACCGCACGACCCCTTGAGGATACGACCCAGTCGAGGTGTACGAGTCGTTCATCCTGGGAGGAAGATGGACGGCGGCGGCGGCACCTCTGTGTAGTGCTGCCGGTCATACAGAGAGCCGCGGGTGGTGGTGCTAGTCCTCCCTCACTCCTCACCTCCCTCCCTCACTCCTCACCTCCCTCCCTCACCTCACCTCCCTCCCTCACTCCTCACCTCTTTCCTCTATACACGCTCACACCACACGTCTTTACCCATTACTCCCCAACACCTCCCTAATACCTCCCCAACGCTTCCCCAACACTCCCAACATCTCCCCAACACTTTCCAAATATCAATCCAAACCTCATTTTACATCCTTTCTGTGTGTGTGTGTGTGTGTGTGTGTGTGTGTGTGTGTGTGTGGAAAAATAAATAATAATAATAAACTGTTTATTAATAGAGTTGCTGAAAATATACAAACTTACATGTGATTTAGACATAATAATATACGTTCAACACATTTACAGGGCTGTACAGTACATAAATCAGGAGCTGTTTATTATTTTAACAATATTGTGCTCTTATATCTATCGGTGCGAGCTCTTGTGTGTGTGTGTGTGTGTGTGTGTGTGTGTGTGTGTGTGTGTGTGTGTGTGTGTGTGTGTGTGTGTGTGTGTTAAAGTGAACCACTGTGTATATACAGTATGTTAATATACTTTGACAATTAAAATAAATCTGCATATAAATGCGACCATGTGTACGTCATTTACATGGAAGTGTACACACATGTAGGTAACCAAAGGGGGGAAAAGGAGGAAGGGGGAAGGGGGGAGGGGGGAGGGGAGAGGGGGATAACACCCATGAAGAGGTAAAGCCTGGGTGTCACTAAGACGACCGACCACCACACCTGCCTACCACCACACTGTCTCAGGACCAAAGTCACGCTACACCTGAATGGAATAACCGACCATACACCAGGTGTGGGTTAACACTGTCCTCACCCCGACAATATCATTTATAGAAGTTGCCGACTTTTGACCTTGTTTCATTCTTTGTGTTTCATTATTTGTGTTTCATTGTGTTTCATTTTGACCGAAACTGTGACGAGTGAAAAAGGTTCAGAGCGTTGGTTTTCTTCTCTACCTGCGGGAATATATACGGTACTTGGAGCACATTGGTCACCGTAAACCTAACCTAACCTAACCATACCCTGCCCTACCTCACTGTTCTCTACCCTACTCGACTTTATAGATACAGGTACAGCTACAGGTACAAATACAGGTAAAGATAAAGATACAGGTAAAAACACAGGTATGGGGACAGGTAAAGATACAGGTACAGGTAAAACACAGGTACAGGTACAGGTATGCGACAGGTAAAGAGCACTGCCCCCCACTGTGTGTGTCCTGGCGACCTACTTCCTCTGAACATTTCCGAAGAAACAAACACCCCCTCCCCTCCCCTGCCATTCCCTTCCCTTCCTTCCCCTCCCCTTCCCTCCTCTAACCTCCTTACCCCTTCCTCCTTCCCATCCCCGTCTCTTCCTCCCCCATTCTTCCCCTATTTCCCCTTTCCCTCTCCCCCCCCCTATACTGAGACTCCCCACCATAAAATAAAGGTTCCCACGTTAAAGTTACCTGTGTGGTGAAGGTCCGGGATGCTCTATGGTCCTTATATATAACTTCCCCACATAAGCTACGACACATGATGGCTCCCACAGTGTACCGAGACTCTACCGTGGCTAAGACCATTTACCCGCCTCCACATCCGAGAACATCTGACATACACTGTACTCCTGCCTTGTGTATATACCTGCTGAGCAATTTGGATGAAGATTTAATTGACTGTCTATCTATCTATATTTCTATCTATCTATCTGTCTATCTGTCTGTCTGTCTGTCTGTCTGTATGTATGTCTGTCTGTCTAGGCACGAAAAAATAATCAGACGAGGAGGGTATTTGACCACGTTTACCATTGTGCCTCTACATGACTGTCTTGTGTGTGTGTGTGTGTGTGTGTGTGTGTGTTGTGTGTAGCCTTCCCTCTTCTCTCTCTCACCACCTGGAGAGTCACTAGTTACCTCTCCAGCACCCCAGGGGACCCACAGGTAGACTCTCTCCCACCCCTCCCCACCCCGCCCGGCCCCGCCCCAGAAAACCCACAAGAAACCCCCTCAAAGTTTTCTCCCCCCCTTCTCGTATTGACTCTCAGATACACCAGTGGTTTGTATCTCTTCTCCCCCTGTCTCCCTGCCTTCCTACTCTCCCTGCCTCTCCCCTGCCTCCCTTCTCACTGCCTCCCTGCCGTCCACTACCTCTGTGACACTACAGGTTCCGTCTACCATTGTCTATTAAGGATTTATTGCTCATCTCCATAACAATTACAGTTTTTCTGGCGATTGTAAACAGTGGAGAATACTTGTCGGACAAAGCAGCGGCCATCCTGGTATCATAAAGTGACTTAACAGTTTACTCAGGGACCACTTGTAGGGAAGCTCCACCTCCTCGGTTTTGTTCTCTCGCTCAACCTACCTGGATACCTGTTTCATGACTTACAGGTGAGAGAGAGAGAGAGACAGAGAGAGAGAGAGAGAGATAGAAAGAATGAGATATTAAAGAAAGAGAGAGAGATCTAAAGAGAGAGGGAGAGAGATTCCGTCACATTAAGATTCAGAGCGTCTTAGCAGTAAAGTTTTGAGAGCAGAGTTACCGTAATCTCCATATACCTGTATTGACAATGTCATAAAGATTACGGCCTCACCTAAGTGTGATAAGTGGAAACGTACCTAAAACTGTACAAAGGAGAGAAAGAGAAAAGACAGAGAGAAATGGGAAAGAGAGAAAGAAAGACGGAGAGAGAGAGAGAGAGAGAGAGAGAGAGAGAGAGAGAGAGAGAGAGAGAGAGATACTATACACTCACAATCAAATATTCCTCCAACACAAACACTTCCACTCCACCTTACTCGCTGAAATCAACGCATTAAATCTCTCGGGTCCTGATTTATTGCGGCGTTCAGTGATAACGTCAGCCTGGCTCTGCGTCTCCGGCTCATTCAGGAGAGAAATGTGCACAGAGTTGATAAAAAAATATGTGTTGTATCATATTGGTATTGTATATTGTCTCCAGTGTGTTATATTACAGGGCGTTCCTCAGGGTACCTTTTAGGACATAAAGTGTTTCTCTGCTCTCGGTTTGTTTTATATTATTACGTTTTTTTTTTCATTCACCATCGGATTGGGACATTTGATCCCCTTCTTGTATGTTATATCGTGTACAGTGGTCATCCTGTACTAGCCCTCCTACACTAGCCCTCCTATACTAGCCCTCCTATACTACCTCTCCTACACTAGCCCTCCTATACTAGCCCTCCTATACTGGTCATCCTGTACATCCTATACTAGCCCTCCTATACTACCTCTCCTACACTAGCCCTCCTATACTAGCCCTCCTATACTAGCCCTATACTAGCCCTCCTATACCACCTCTCCTACCCCAGCCAGCCCTCCCCCTCCACTGGGGCCAGCCCTCCACACCAGCCCTCCTACACAGCCCTCCCACACCAGCCCTCCATACCAGCCCTCCCCAGCCCTCCTGTACTAGCCCTCTATACTAGCCCTCCCCTCCTACACCAGCCCTCCCACACTGGCCCTCCCCACACCCTAGCCCTCCCACACTAGCCCTCCTATAAGTTATCCCAATTCCCCTTTGTGCATCTTAAATCCCCCAGGTCCCCAGTTTCTACCCCAGATTTCCCCCCACAGATACCCTAAAGCCCCCAGATTCCCCATTCCCCATCCTAAAGATTCCACATCCTTCCCCAGAAATCCCCTAACCCCTCACATCTCCCATTCCTCACCCCAGACCCCCAGATCCCCAATTCCCAACCCCAGAATATTCCCATCACCCTACATGGCTCCCCCACCGCCAACCCCTCCAATAACCCTTTCTGACAAGCCGGATTTAATGACCTTGTTTGTCCTAATATGTTTGACTCGGAGGTACAACGTCGCTCTGGGCCAGGTAGTGCTATACCGGACGAGAGAGAGAGAGAGAGAGCGTGTATCCTAGATTTTTTTTATTGTTGATGAAATAGTGTAATTACTAACTTGTTACGCACTTAAAGACCTTAGTTGTTGAAGACCAGTAAAAACATTATAACATCAACTGCAACGAGAGAGAGAGAGAGAGAGAGAGAGAGAGAGAGAGAGAGAGAGAGAGAGAGAGAGAGAACATTCTCCCTTACTTTTATCTCTAACCTTTATCTCACATAGAAGAGAATTCGATAATTGGAATTTGATATGTTAGGCTTTCAGCTCCGATATAACTGACGAGTCGTGAATGCTGGGAATAATATTTTTTTATAGCGAGCTCGAATGTTCCCTTTTGTAAACATACCGCGGATAAAGGGAGCCTGTATGTAAATACCTCCACACATGAACCCTTACCGTCTTAAGAAGAGGAAAATATTATTTCTAAGTGTATATTCAGCGTTAATTTTTAGTTATGATCTATAATCCACGTAAAGAAAAATACGATAAAATGGACATTAACAGTTTATGAAAGGTTGAAGTATCGCAGTAATTTAAGTTCTAAGGGAGCCTTCGTGTAAATACTTTCACTATCGAACGCCACTCGATTCTGAATAACGTTTATAAGAAATACACTATTTTAGCCATATGATAAACTAGTTTATGATTAAGAAAATTATATATAACTTCGATAAACAGAATTAATTTCTCACTAAAAGGGGTAAGGTTAGTTGGTGGGGGGGGGGGGTGATGACAGAGACTTTGTTTTTGTTGAACAGTTCGGGAGAATTTTAACGCGCTGTAACGATATTTGACACGTCTGGGGATTTTAACCTTTAAGAACTTGATAAAACAAGACCCATTTTCCCTTAAGCTTCTTTAAAACACGGAGACTTGATGATGTTTTTACCCAGAGCTTTAAATGGCTTTTGTCTCTCACACTTAATTTTAGAGTTATTCACCAAGCGACCCATTTTATGCTGCTGCTGCTGCTGTTTCATGCTGTATGATGATGATGATGATGATGATGATGATGATGATGATGATGAAATTGATGATGATGATGATAATGATGATGGAACTGACTATAGTAATAATAATAATAGTAATAATAATAATAATAATAGTAATAATAATGTTAATGCAAATAATGATAACGATTTTTATTTTAGAAATTTAATAACACACACACACACACACACACACACACACACGATACCTAGACTTATTCACTTACACGTAATTAAGAATCTGAGGAATATACCATCTCAGTGTTTATCCGCTTAGAAACTCTTTACCTCTCCACACCTCCACAGAACCTCTTAACCTCTCCACACCTCCACAGAACCTAGCACCTCTCCACACCTCCACCCGTCCACAGAATCAGACCACCACACCTCCATCACCCCTCCAGCACTCCTTTACCCCTCCATCACCCCTCTACCCCTCCATAACCCTTACATCACCCCTCCAGCACTCCTTTACCCCTCCATCACCCCTCTACCCCTCCATAACCCTTACATCACCCCTTCATCACCCCCTCTACCCCTCCAGCACCCCTCCACCCCCGTTCAGCCCCCGCACGCCTTGAGAGGAAGCTATCTCGCGTCTTGTCTCTGCTCGAGGTATTACTTCCATGTGGCCAGGCCCCCTAACAGGTATTCGACTCATCCAGGCCCTAAGACACACAAAACATACCGCAGATGCCGCTTCTGATCCACTTTTTGCTTCCCTCTCCGAACACTGATGGCGTCGCGCTTTCATCGGCTCGGGTTGCGTCTCTCCTGCGACCACGAAGGAATATTAATTCTCCTCGCTGGACTGTGAGAGAGATAGAGGGAGATTTACTGCTTCGGTTTGGGTTTGGTTTTACCCTTCATATAGTTGCCCGAAGTTGGTTTAACCTTCATACAGTTGCCTGAAGTTGGTTTAACCTTCATACAGTTGCCTGAAGTTGTTTTAACCTTTATACAGTTGCCTGAAGTTGGTTTAACCTTCATACAGTTGCCTGAAGTTGTTTTAACCTTCATACAGTTGCCTGAAGTTGGTTTAACCTTCATATAGTTGCCTGAAGTTGGTTTAACCTTCATACAGTTGCCTGAAGTTGTTTAACCTTCATACAGTTGCCTGAAGTTGTTTTAACCTTCATACAGTTGCCTGAAGTTGGTTTAACCTTCATACGGTTGCCTGAAGTTGGTTTAACCTTCATATAGTTGCCTGAAGTTGGTTTAACCTTCATACAGTTACCTGAAGTTGTTTTAACCTTCATACAGTTGCCTGAAGTTGTTTTAACCT
>NW_024743588.1:370000-375000 GCF_018991925.1 Homarus americanus
GGGTTCAGGATACCTAAAGTAGACTGTAATTGGCGACCTTTGGTGAACCTTCGCTAATCCATCCCTTTGATTCGCCAATTACTAAATATTTCTACAGATCCATATCGCGTATTGATGATTATCTTCTATAATAATCTTGCTAATTTTTTTCTTTAGTTTGCAAATTGTTTATTAATCCACAAAGCTTTGTAAATTGCTATATATTATTTTGTATTTAGTTTTTACTAATTTAATAATGGGTAAATTTATTTAGTTTGTCAGCTATGTAATTGGAAAAAATCTGCTTATTTATTCTAAAAAAAAAAATAATCGCTAATCTTTTCTTAAATGCAAAACAAAAATGCTAATCAATCATTTATCCATAAGAAAACCATTGGTCACTTTGATGGCTTAAAAACCCCGAATTCCTAAAAAAAAAGTCACAAATCTTTCCTCAAATCCAAAAAGATTCGCTAAAATATTCGTAAATGCAAGACACAATCACTAATCTATTCCTAAATGACAAATAATCGTAAGTTTAAAAAAAAAAATCATAAATCTGTCTTTTCGCTTCACATCTATTCCCTATCCGTCTATCCTTCAATACCTGTCAGAGCCGTCCTGTCCTTCATGGTCGAGGGGGGTTTGATAAGGGTAGAGGATGAGGATAGTGTGGGTGTCGGATGTGGGTAAAGTGGGTAGACAGGGTGAGGGTAGTGTGGGTAAAGTGGGTAGACAGGGTGAGGGTGGTGTGGGTAAAAAGAGCCAGGATAGTCTGGGTGTCGGGTTCGCGGAAGGAGGGGAAGGAGAATCCTCTAACATAACCTACCCCCGAAAAAGATTGCTGGAGGGCCGAGGAGTATGAATCAGTCAGCGGGCGCGCGCGGGGCCAGGAGAGCAAAATGCGCCTCACAATCCAGCACCGCATGCGTGAGATGATGATGGTCTGCAAATTGGTCTGGAGTGCAGCACAGCGCCTTAATAGTGAGTTAGGGGCAAAATTAGCCATGAGACGAAAAAATTGACCAGATTGGAGGAACGAGTGGTGGACAGGGGAGAGATCGTCAGGTTGGTACGGCGCCTAATTGTTAACTTCGGATTTATAGTCTGGTGATGTAAACAGTGCGTGGAGGAGGAGGAGGAGAGAGGTTATAGAGAAACACAGAAAGAAAGAAATTGAGAAAAGAAGATAGAGAGCGAGAAAGGAGAGTGGAATATCTTCACTAATCGTATTGGGACAGACGCTGCAATGGGATAGATGGTGTCTTTTAATATAGTAATGTTTTCGCTTCCTATACACACACACACACACACGCACACACACACACACACACACACACACACACACACACACACACACACACACACACACACACACACACACACACACACAAACACACACACACACACAGAAATGAATAAATAAATTGATATAAACGAACTTGGTCATCTAGCAAAGTCACGTTCATTCATCAGACACGTTCACCCACACGTTCCACACACACACACACCACAATAACACTGTAGTGGTATCATTGTTCCACTGGTCACTGAGGTTGTTTACTTGTTTACATTGGTTGTTTAAGCGTGTTTGCATTACCACTGGGTTAATTTAGACTGGCCACTGAAGCTGTGTATTATGGTAACACTTGGCTGTAATGGTTCGTGTGGCGCCCTGGTCCCTGGGGGTGATTTGTATAGTTGAGTGTAGGTTTATATAGATGTGTATAGGACAGATCATCTCTTATCTATCACTACCACCATTATCTTTCAATCAACACCATCTCTTACATCACCCCTCCATCCGTACCATCACCCCATCACCCCATCACCACCCCCTACCACCATCACCCCATCTCCACCCCCTACCACCATCACCCCATCACCACCCCTACCACCATCACCCCCATCACCACCTGCCATACCCATGCACTACCACCCATCACTTTATCACACCCCCCTACCACCATCACCCCATCACCACCCCTACCACCATCACCCCCATCACCACCCCTACCATCACCCCCATCTACCCCCTACATCTTCATCACCACCCCTACCATCACCCCATCCTACCCCTGCCACCATCTTATCACCACCCCTACCACCATCACCCCATCACCCACCCCCTACCATCTTATCTCTTACCACCACCATCCCATCACCCCCTACCACCATCACCCCATCTCCCCCCCCCACCATCACCCCATCACACCCACACACCACCATCACCCATCTCCCCCCTACCATCACTTATCACACCCCTGCCACCATCACCCATCACCACCCCTCACTATGCCCCATCACACCCCTGCCATCACCCCATCACCACCCCCTACCACCATCCACCCCCATCCACCACCCCCTACCACCATCACCCATCACCACCCCCTACCACCATCACCCCACCATTACCTCAACAACCCAACCTCTCCCCACCATCACCCCTCCATCACCCCCAACCCATCACCACCCCAGCACTACCTCCCCCACCATTACCCCTCCATACCCCCACACCCCTCCATCACCCAGGTATGCTTCTAACCACCTGGATGACACTAATAATCACCCCACCTGTATCAGTACCTGCCTTTCTCATCACATATAAGACAGTAAGGAAGATAGTCTCTTCCATTTAACTGTGAAGGGGTGACTCATTATGTGAGGGGTGACTGTCATTAACTGTGAGGGGTGACTGTCATTAACTGTGAGGGGTGACTCATTAACTAATGAAAGGGGTGACTGTCATTAACAATGAAGAATTTGACTCATTGTTAACTGTGAAAGGGGTGACTGTCATTAACTGTGAAAGGGGTGACTCATTAACTGTGAAAGGGGTGACTGTCATTAACTGTGAAAGGGGTGACTGTCATTAACTGTGAAAGGGGTGACTGTCATTTACTGTGAAGTGAAAGGGGTGACTGTCATTAACTGTGAAAGGGGTGACTCATTAACTGTGAAAGGGGTGACTGTCATTAACTGGAACGACTGCTATTCACTCTGTAAAATGGAAAAGTCTTAACTTAGGGTCGACAAGTCATCCAAGAGACAACCAGCTGAATGAGTTTATTCGTTGGGATGAGTTGGGATAAATTCTGGGTGTTTTGGGATAAGTTAGGGTGAGTTATGGTAATCTAGGATAAGTTGGGATAATTTCTAGGTGTTTGGGGATAAGTTAGGGTGAGTTATGGTGATCTGGGATAAGTTGGGATAATTTCTGGGTGTTTTGGGATAAGTTAGGGTGAGTTATGGTGATCTAGGATACGTTGGGATAAGTTAGGTTGATCTGGGATGTTGGGATGAGTTTTCACTTATTACTTAACTACTTAACAAACTACCACTACTTATACTTACAAACGACCATTACTTCTCTACTTAACCAAAACTGACATCCATTTAACTACACACCAAAGGCTTCATTACACAGCAGATTTTAATCACCACAAACTATAACTAATTACCTCATTAACTACTGTTAACTATATCACTAACTATCCCTGACTAATTATTCCTGATTGCTTTATTGATATATTTTATCTATTATTATTATTATTATTATTATTATTATTATTATTATTATTATGTTAGTGACGATAATTCAGCTTATTATCATTGTAGTGAGTCTCTCTCTCTCTCTCTCTCTACACACCTAGATATACCCATTAACATGCTAGCGATAAAAGCGACAGTATTTAGTGAGGAAAAACACACATTTTCCCCTCAAGATATGGACGCCATCCCTCACTTAAATAATGGTATATACAAAGGAACGGACGTGCATAATTGTGGTCTTTGGTTCACAAGGCGTGTTATTTCTCCCATCCCGGCGTGCGAAGGAAAAAAAGAAAAAGACAAACTGAACATGACCCAAGAACGGGCCTTGAGGAACCCCGGCTGATGATTTTTTTTAGCTCTTATGTTCCTATTTCATAAAGGTCAAAATCTAGAGATGATTTGCCTAATGGTAAACCAATTTACTTTTAACCCTTACGCCCCTCTTTCATAAGGGTTCAATTTACGGACGTTCTGGTGATCTTTAGGAGGAGATTTTTTTCGATATTAACCCTTATGTAAAGTAGTATATAAAGGTGAAATTTAAAGATACAAAGCCTTCCAGGCTGCTCGTGTTCCTGCAAGACTCGGTCATGCGAGAAAAGGCCGAGAGCCAATCACCTAATTATGAACGCAGCTCAATCAGTGGTTTCTGATCCTTTAAAAGAATCATAAGTTGAAATGAAGAAAAACATCCTCCTCTCTCCTCTAGCTCACAATACAAGAATGTAATCGAAATGCCTTTATATAAGTTACGAGGAAGAGATAGTAGTCCAAATGGTATACCCAACTCATACTGAGAGACTATCGTAAGGGGGGAGCAAGGAGGAGAGGGGGAGGGGGGAGGAGAGGGGGGAGCAAGGAAGAGAGGGGGGAAATTATCGTAGGAGCTTTTGATAATCATCTGCTTCGGCTTTTCCACGCTATATCGATCGTTAGGCATTGATGGTAGCGTTGGTGTCAGCGTTGAAAACTTTATCTTGGGTTAATAGGTGGTGGTAGTGGTGGTGAATGATGGTAGTGGTGATAGTAGTGAGTGATGGTGGTGGTAGTGGTAGTTGTAGTGGTAAAGGTAGTAGTAGTGGTGGAGGAAGTAGTAGTAGTAGTAGTAGTAGTAGTAGTAGTAGTAGCAGCACATAACAGTACAGTACAGTATAGAGCCAAACTTAAGCGGTCAAAACCCACTTATAACGGTAAAGTGTAACTCATAATGTACACTTTAAATGCAAAACACTGGGTCAGCACCTGCCTCATACTGAGCCCCTGGGGACCTCTTCCACCTTCCCCTTCCATCCTCTTCCACCCTTCTTAGCCCCTTCTATCGTCTTGGTAGGGGCACAGTGTGTTTCTCTTCCATCCTTCCTACTTCTTCCTATCTCCCCTTCCATCCTCTTCCATCCTTCCTACCCCCTTCTATCGTCTTGGCAGGGGGTTTGTAGTCTTACCCTTCCATCTTCCTTCCCCTGCCA